>NC_055988.1:146929122-147232504 GCF_018446385.1 Zingiber officinale
TTGACCACGATTCGTGACAGCAGAGAACAGAGGCTTAAGAAGTAGTAAAAAGCGAGAGGAAAGAACAAGAAGAAAGCAAGAAAGTGAAAAAAGGATACGTTCTGTTGATCGTTGTGGTGTGCTAAGTTCTTGAGCTCTCGGGTGAGAAACTGCGATCTGTGAGTTCTCTGTTTCCACTGATCCTCGCGTGGTTGTAAGCGTTAGTTCATTCTTCTTTGCCACCGAGCTCTGTAAGTCTTGTGCTTTAACATATATATTTCTTGAGACTTTGTGGAGAGGTTACTCCACCGAGAAGGAGGATCTTTAGCCGGAATTTATCCGAGGTGCGATCTACCGAAGATCGAGGGGTCGTCCACCTTACGGACACGCCGAGGAGTAGGGACAAGTTATCCCCGAACCTCGTAAATCTGTGTGTTAGTGTGCTTGTTTATTTTAGTGCATCGACATAAGTCTGGAAGTTAAATACAAAACAGACATTAATCAGGTTAAGTTATTTAGTTTAGTCAAACACTAACTGATTACAATTAGACTTAACCTGACTAACCAAGTGAAAGTTGCTATCCTCTAATAGTCAGTAATTATCTAATTGGTTAGACAGTTTTTATAATGTCAGGTTCAGGGGAAGGTTTAACTATTTTTATACTTATTTTGAAAAATATTTCTTTAATAATATTTTAAATCTTTTTAACACTAACTTTTATAAAACTAAGTTTTTAAAACAAAAATTCTTGTTTGGATTTTTCAAACTTAGTTTTGAAAATTAGGCTTCCCTAATTGGGTTGTTTTAAACTTAGGTTTGAAAATTGATTTTATTTAGTCTCGAACTTTAAATTTTTCAAACTTAATTTTGAAAATAATATTTATCTGCTTAGTTTCAAAATTTAGGTTTGAAAATTTGATTTAGAAAAATAAAATTTACTCGTTTAAACTGAGTCTTTCAAAAAGTCTTAAACTTGTAAAACTCATTTTTAAATTTTATTTTGCAAAGTTTATCTTTGAAAAATTACTTTAAAAGTTTATCTTTGCAAAGTTATCTTTCTAAAGTTGACTATTTTTCAAACTTAGCTATTTTTTGGAAAAGATAAAAGTTAAAAGCTTAAAACAAAAGTTATCTATCTATGTTTTAGTTTAAAATTACCCCAAGTCAATCTGACTTACATTTATAAACTTCCTTGCATTTTAAATTAACATTTGTTCTATGTTTATTTTTGATGAATGCCAAAGGGGGAGGATTAGGTGGTTAAGTTAATTAAATAACAAACTACCAAATTTAAAATAAAGGCTAATTTAAAAACCAAATTGATTGTTTTAATTGCATATTTTTCACTAACTTAACTAGGTGGCATTCCATCAAAAAGAGGAAGATTATTGTGCGGTTAGCACTAACGGTCTAACTCGAGTTTTGATGAATGATAAAGTAGGTTAAGTTAGTTTCATTTGTGTTCTAAACACTCTAACCAAGTGTGCAGGAGAAGTCCAGACAAGTCGACGGGCTGACCGGATGTTTGGCACGAAGTCCAGCTAGGTCGACGGGCCGACCGGATAGTTGGCACGAAGCCCAGCTAGGTCGACGGGCTGACCGGATAGCTGGCATGAAGCCTAGCTAGGTCGACGGGCCGACCGGATAGTTGGCAAGAAGTCCAAACGGGTTGAAGAACTGACCGGACATCTGGCATGAAGTCGAGCTAGGTCGACGGGCTGACCGGATAGCTGGCACAAAGTCCAGATGGGTCGATGGGCTGACCGGACGTCTGGCAATTAAGTGAAGGTAAGTCACTGGAGGAGAGTGACTGTGAGGACGCGTTCTCGGGAAGAGAACTTAGGCACCGATACAACTTAGAACCATTTTGGAACTCTAAGTTGAGATCTTGACTAGATTTCGGTCTTGATGTTACAGAATCTAATTAATATTTCATTTGAGCATAAACTATGCTAACACTCTGTTTTGCAGGATATATAATTTAATATTTATCTCGAACTAATATTTTTTTGCAAGAAAGAAACTTCTGGAAAACAAGGGTCCAGACGCCCGAAGGCAAGTTTTATCCTTATCACCGCATTAACACATGAAGCTCCCTGGTTAGCTCGGCTACATCACATTCAGGGCATCTCGAAGGGATCCAGGCACCCCGAACCTCCTATATAAGGAGGGTGAAGGTTGGAGCAGAAAAACAACAACAAGATCTTCTATCACGTGCTCTATTGTGCTCCTGCGACACCGCGAGGCTACTCCGACAAAGTGTCTTCTCTCGGTCTTCTTTTCCTTACTATTATTGTCAAAATTTCTTTTAGCAATTTCCTGTAATTCAATTGTGTAACACTTTTTCGAATTGCTAGTGGATTGTCCAATAAAAGCACTCGACGAGTGCAGGCCTTGGAGTAGGAGTCGGCAAAGGCTCCGAACCAAGTAAAAAAAATCTTGTTAGCATTGTTGTCTTTTGATTTTTTTCGCTGCGTAAATCGATAAATTTTTATAACTATTCACCCCTTCCCCCCTCTAGCGAATTCTCGATCCAACAGAAGGATCAAGAGTCTAGAATATAAAAGGGCCAGAGCATGCTCGCTTATAACCCGCCTGGAGGATCGGGAGTCTGGAATATAAGGGCATGAGAGTATGCTCGCTTATAACTCGCCCAAAGAATCGGGAGTATGGAATTCTAAGGTACGAGAGTATGCTCACTTATAACCCGACCGGTGACTCAGGAGTATGAAATTTTGAGGTGCGAGAGCATACTCACTTATAACCCACCTGGAGGATTGCGAGTTTCAAATTTTGAGGCGCGACAGCATACTCACTTAAAACTTTCCCAGTGGATTGAGAGTCTAGAACTTTGAGGCACGAGAGTATGCTCGCTTATAACCTGGCCGGTGGCTCGGGTGTTTGGAACTTTGAGACGCTAAAGCATACTCGCTTATAACCCAGCCGGTGGCTCAAGAATCTGGGACTTAGAGGATTTATTAGCTGAATTTGCCTGAATTCTCATTAATTGTAAAAATTTTACATAACATACGAACGAATTACAGGCCTACTTGTCAAGCCCTATAAGGCTGCAAATGATTCACGCTCCAAGGCCGCTCCAGCCTTTTCCCCTTTGCAGCTTTGAGGTAGTATGATCTCGAGGCGAGCTTTTGCACCACCTTATATGCTTCTCCCCACTGTGGCTCCAGCTTGTTGACATCTCCAACTAATTTAATCTGCTTCCAGACTAGATCACCAACCTGAAAAATCTGGGGATAACTCTTTTATTATAATTTTACCTCATCTTTTGGCAGAATATCATTAACCGAGCGGCTGTCTTATCTTTGACTTTTTCTAGATCAAGCTATAAGGCACTGCCTGACATTGTCCTCGTCGTATAGCTGCCTTCAATTGGACAATACACTAATCTCGATCGGGACCACTACTTCACCACCATAAATCAGATGGAAAGAGGTTATACATGTCACTTCTTGAGGGGTTGTTCAATACGCCCATAACACGCTGGGTAACTCGTCAACCCAACTTCCTCCAATATGGTCTAATTTAGTCTTGAGCCCTCCAATAACTTCTCTGTTTATTATTTCTGCTTGGTCATTGCTTTGGGGATAAACTACAGATGTAAAGACTTACATGATACCATAGGTTGAACACCACTCTTGGATTTTCCTTTCTTAGAATTGTCTGTCATTATTTGAAACTAATTTGTGTGGAATTCTAAATCTGCAAATGATATGCTGTCATAAGAATTTGATAATCATCTGCTCGGTTATCTTAGCCAATAACTCTGCCTCCGCCTATTTTGAAAAATAATCCACTGGAACTGGCAAGAAATATTTTGGGCAGATGCCACGGGAAAAGGCCCCACTATATATATACTCTATTGATCAAATGGGCAGGAGACAATAGAAGTTTTCAGCAGCTTGGTAGTGTAGTGTGGGATATTCTAGTGCTTTTGATAGGATAAACAGGTTCTTCCTAACTGAGCTACATCAGCTTGTAGAGTGGGTTAAAAATACTCGGACAGTAATATTTTCTGAGCGAGAGACTGGCTGCCCACATGACTTCCACATGAACCTTGATGTATTTCCTATAAAATGTACTGCACGTCGTGCGGTCTAATGCATTTAAGTAAAGGACATGAGAAAACCCATTTATAAAGATGGTTCTGATCATAGTGAATCGGACGACTCTTTTCATGATCATGCGTGCTTGCTCTCCCTCTGCTGGTAAGACACTCTGCTGTAGAAATAAAATGATAGGTGTTCTCCAATCACTCTACAGTTCAAGGTCGGTCTGTCGTTTAATGCAAGCCACTAGTAGTGTGTTGTTCAATAGACTTATCTAAGGTACATGGAACTATGGAGGAAGCTAACTTGGCGAAGTCATCTGCTATTTGATTTTCTAACTGAGGAACCTTTTGTTGGTCTCTTGTGACCGGCTAGAGGATGGTGAATGGCCTGAAATAAAAAAAAAAACAAACACCTTTCTTGACTTATAGCTTTATCAATATAAACACTTGTACAAAAATGAAATAGCAAGCAAATTAACAGGAGAAAGAGACACAGAGATTTTACTTGATTTGCAATCAGAAGATTGCTAATCCAAGACGTTGAAAGCTACTAAAGTTTCCTTCAGATGGAAAAGCCTCTTACAGAAGTTAAAGTACTGAATTACAAAGCTAAAATGAAGAGAGAACATTTGAAGTGTTGTGTTTAGCTACTAGGATTGGGGTTGTATTTATAGCCCTAATCGGGACGCCTGGAAGAGTTTAAGGGCACTTGGACATGGAGAAAACTTTATCCACGTCGCACTAGATCACAACAGGTGGCGTGTTGATAAAATTTCTAGTCTGAGCGCTTGGACCCGCTCCGAGAGCCCGGATCCTGTTAAATTTGATATGTAGTCGAGGGCGCCTTCAAAGGCGCCCTCGGCACCCGAAGTGGTCTAGCGCTCGGACTAGCTCCGTGCGCTCGGACTCCGAGCGCTTGGAATCACTCCAGGCGCCTGAACCACAGTCAACAATAAGTTGACTTTTCGTCTGACTTCCGTTCCTGCTCCACTCGCTTAAGTGATTTCAGCCATTCGGAATAGGGATCACCCGAATCCATTTTTCAGCCTTCTCGAACAACCTTCTGCTATGGCTTTTCATCCTCGGAACCTCCACGAGCTTCCTTCTCATTCGCTAGCGTACTCTTCTACAGTCCCTCGTCCCTCGGATGCACCAAAATCGTCTACTCTCTCTCGTGTCGTCCTTCTCACTAGCTGCGTCTTTCGCTCGACCTCCTGTGCTCCTAAGTTCCTACACACTCACACACAGGGCATTAAAGCATAACATGACATAACTTGACTTGGTTGATTACATTAAAGCTACCATGGTGTACTTACAATCTCTCCCTTTTTAATGTGAGCAACCCCAAGTTAAGTTAGGGTAAACCAAAATCAATTAACAGAAAAATAGCAAGTACATAAGTTGCAATTTGAAAAAAAAATATAAAAATCAAAATATACCCTCCCCTAAACTTAATATCTAATTCTCCTCATTTGATCACATTAAAAATAAGGGTAAGCTGTGAACATAACTTGAAATAGATTTAAAATATAGTATAAGGGACAACAATATAATGATTATCATTAAGAACTTTAAAATTTGAATATAAATAGTAATAAATTTTTTCATAGCAAGATGTATTTAAATTCTCCCCCTTGATTTTTTTTTAAATTATTTAAAAACAATTTTAAAGCAAAAATTTTCTAAAATAAATTCTGAGAATATATTAGAACAAGTACTATTGCAAAAAAAATAAATTTTCAATACCTAACTTTTCGAGAATTTTTAGCATTGAAAGTTAGCATTTAGATAAATAATTTATATAAAGTCCAATAATGGTAAAAAGAAAAATTAAATTTTTCCATGGATAGAGAAGATGATAATCTTTCAAAAAAAAATTAAAAATAACTCTATGAAATAGTTTTTTTTAATTAAAAAAATACAATCTTGGTTAGAAAAATTCATCATACAACGGTCAAAAAAAATTTTTAGAAAAATTGTCTTAGATGGAGAAAACAATAAAGTTTCATAGAAAAATAACTTTTCAAATAATATCACCGTGAAGTATTTTCAAATTGAAAAATATAATTTTTGTAAAAGAAATCATAGAAACCAATGTAACGATCAAAAAATTTGAATTTTTTTTCTAGATGAATAATGAAATCCTCTTTTTTGAAAAAATTAAATTCTAATTAATTTCTAACATAAATCATGCAAAGAAATTTATTTGAAAACATTAGACAAAAAATTCTAATTCAATTAAAAAATAGGGCATGTGTTTAAAAATTTAATTTAGGCACGATTTTGGAACCCAATCTAAGTTCTTTCCAACAAGATTAATCAAAAATTTCTTAGGGGCATATTTTGATGATAATTTTCTAACTTGACCCTTATGAAATCGTAAGTACCATATTAGTCCTTTAAATTTTGAATTTCGAGGAAAATTTGAACATGCATAATCATTTTTTCAATTTGTCTATTTGTACTTTCAATTTTCAAATTATCAAAATCTTCTAGTCTGCATGCATTTACTAAAATTAATTTTAATCTTCTAGAAAGCATTTTAATGAACCCGAATAGTTCTTCAGGGGATCAGGAACGTACCTTACTTACTATTATTATTTCATTGTTTGTTGCTCCTCATTCGTCACTGCTTTCTTCCAAAAACTCTTCCCCTTCATTAATGCTCATCTCGTATGAACTTTCTTTGTCTTTAGGTAAGTATTCGGCTATAAATACCATTCTGACAATTTCCTCAGTTTTGGATTCTTCTGACGATGACTCGGTGTTTATCGAGGAATTGGATTCGACTTCTTTTAGTTCTTCATAGAGCTTCAAGAACTTTTCTCAAAGTTCTTTTGCACTATTATAGCTGTCGATTCTGTCGAGATCCTGGGCAGGCATAACACTTATAAGGTAGAACTTAGCCTTACCATTAGCCATAAAATTGTTGCGTTGCTTTTCAGTCCATTGTTGCTCCTCAAGTTCATTTCCTTCTTTGCTTTTGGGCATATCAAAACTATACTTAATCATTAGTAAAATATTGAAATCATCTTTAAAGTATACCTCCATTCGATGTCTCTAAAATATGAACTCCCCTTCAAATACTGGTGGGTAGATGCTAGTTCCTGCCATCGTCTTTTGTGCTTCGATCAGCAGTTAGTTCTTCTAAAGCGGTTGGATTCTGATATCACTTGTTGGCCCCTTGCAGCCAGTTGGAGGGGGTGAATAGCCTAAAATAAAATAAAAAAATGAACACTTTTCTCGACTTATAGCTTTATCAACATAAACACTTGTACAAAAAAGAAATAGCAAGCAAATTAATAAGAGAAAGAGGCACAAAGATTTTACTTGGTTTGCAATCAGAAGATTGCTAATCCAAAATGTTGAAAGTCCACTAAAGTCTCCTTCAGGTGGAGAAGTCTCTTACAGAAGTTAAAGCACTGAATTACAAAGCTAAACTGGAAATAGAACAGTTACAAGTATTGTATTTAGCTATCGGGATCAGGGTTGTATTTATAGCCCTGATCAGGGTATCTGGAAGGATTACAGGCACCTGGACATGGAAAAAACTTTATCCACATCGCACCAGATTGTAACAGGTGGCGTGTCAATAAACTTTCTGGTTTGGGCGCCTGGATCCGCTCCAGGTACCTGACCCTGTTAAATTTAATCCGCAATCGAGGGCACTTTCGAGGGTACCCTCGGCACTCGAAGTGGTCCGAGTGCCCAGACTCCAGGCGCCCTAACCAGCTCCGGGCGCCCGAACTCCGGGTGCATGGAATCGCTCTAGGCGCCTAGAATCGCTCCGGACGCCTGGAATCGCTCCAGGCGCCTGGAATTGCTCCATACGCCTGGATCACAGTAAAAAATAAGTTGACTTTTCGTCAGATTTCCGCTCTGGCTCCGCTCACTTGGGTGATTTCAGCCATCCAGAATAAGGCTCACTCGAACCCATTTTTCGGTCTTCTCGAATAACCTTCTGCTCTGGCTTTTCGTCCATCGGAACCACCGCACGCTTCCTTCTTGTCTACCAGCGTACTCTTTTGCAGTGCCTCATCCCTCGAATGTACCAAACCCATCTACTCTCTTCCGTGTCATCCTTCTCACTAGCTGCGTCTTTTGCTCGACTTCCTGTACTCCTGCATACTCAAACACAGAGCATCAAAACATAATAGGGCCTAACTTGACTTAGTTGATTACATTAAAACTACTACGGGGTATTTATACCTTTTGTATGATTATCTCCTGGAACCCAACTTTAAGCTTTTCGAATGCCTCTGCATAGAGTTTGAGCCGCTCATTATTGATATCAAAATTTCCTGCTAATTGCTAGGTGGCCAACTAAGAATCTGAATAAATTAAGACCCGAGCGGCTCCTACATGTCTCACGGCTTACAGGCCAGCTATTAGTGCTTCATATATGTCTTCATTATTGGTAGCCCGATAATTAAGATGAACAAATAGCTACATTTTGTCTTTCCTAGGTGATATCATAAGGATGCCTATTCCATTGTCCTACTGTGTACGATGATTCATCCACATATATTTTTCAAGTCTTCTAAGATTCAGGGTTTTATACTTCTGTTATGAAATCAGCTAAGGTCTAGGCTTTGATAGTCGCTCGGGGTTGATACTATATATCCTACTCACTGAACTTTGTGGTCCATTTAATCAACCTCCAAGAGGTTTTAGAGTTTCCAAGTACTCAGCCTAAAGTGCTATTAGTAAGTACCATGATCAGGTGAGAAAGAAAATAAGGGCACAACCTATGGGCAACTAAGACCAATCCATACGCTAATTTTTAGAGTACGGTGTAATAACACTCGACTTCTTTTAATAAATGACTTAAAAAGTATATAGACTATTTCTTTATTCCCTCCTACCTCACCAACACTGATCCGACCGTGTACTCATTGGCCAACAAATACACCTATAAAGGTTTGCCCACCACTGGCTTGGCAAGTATAAGCAGGGTGAAGAAATAATTTTTTAACTCCTCAAAAGCTTTGTGGTAATTAGCATCCCACTGGAATTTGGTCTCTCGATGGAGGATTTTAAAAAAATGGCAAGCTTCGATCGATCAATTGAGAGATAAAGTGATACAAGGCTGTGATATGGCCAGTCAGTCTTAGCGCCTCCTTCAGATTGCACGGGAGAGCTATGCCTTGGAGGGCTTGCACTTTGCTTGGGTTGACTTCTATCCCTCGCTCGGTCACAATGTATCCTAGGAACCGCTCGCTCTTTGCTCCGAACAAACACTTAATGGGTTAAGCTTCAGTCTGTATCGCCTTAAAGTCTGGTAGGTTTCTTCCACATCGGCACATAGGTCGGTCGTCCGAAGGAACTTGATTAGGATGTCATCCAAATAAACTTCCATATTTCGCTCGATCTACTTTCGGAATACTTTGTTCATAAGCTGTTGGTAAGTAGCACATGTATTTTTTAGTCCGAACTGCATAACATTATAGTAGTAAGTGTCTTCAACGGTTATAAAGCTAACCTTCTCCTAGTCATCCTTGATGAGCAATACTTGATGGTACCCCTAATAGATGCCCAGCATGCAAATCAACTCGTAGCCAAAAGTTGAATCTACTATCTATTCAATTCTCAGTAAGGGGTAGTTAGGAATGACAATTTCCCCTGCCTCTTTATCCCATCACCAACGCATATCTCATTTCTTTTGCATGAGAAATGCTCACACGACCAAAGGAGCACGAGACGAGGAAGAACATACAAGTACATTGAAATAATTTATTTTTAAAAATATATATATAAGAATGGTAGGTAGTAATAGGATGATGGGTAGGATATGAATACTCGATCCTCCGACGAATATGGGGATGAGTATCAAAATTAAGGTGGTGTTTGGTTAAAGGATGAGAATGACTATGGGTATGTGTTTGATAGTAAGGTGTAATGGGAATAGGAATGGAAATGAAACTCGCCTAGTTATATGGGTTTGGTTGATTCCCATAAATCTAGAAATTATTCCCAAATTATCATTCCCAAACTCACAATCCAAACACCATCTTTTACTATCATTCCATTCCCGCATTCTCAAACCCATCAACCAAACACCCCCTAAATATCCAATGGGTATGGGAATGGGTATGAGTATGGATATAATAAATGGGGTGGATACAGAGGAGATGAAATCCTACCTAGATCCTATCCATTGCCATCCCAAGGGGTAGTAGTCCTTGGGGCATGCTTTGTTAAGGTCCCTGAAGTCGATGCAGATCTTCCATTTATTTCCTAGCTTGAACACCAAGACCATGTTGACTAACCAACTTGGAAATTGCACCTCTCGGATATAGCCAACCTACAATAGCTTGTCTACTTCTGCGCTAATGATCTTATTCTGATCCGCCCTGAAATCTCTCTTTCTCTGTTTGATCAGTCAAGCTTCGGGGAAGACATGAAGTAAGTACTCTATGACCATTAGAGATACACATATGATCTCCTCCCAAGTAAAAACATCATTGTTATCTTTAAGTTCCAGAGGTAGGTCAACAACTACTTGGGTAGTGGCCTCTGGTCAGCCTGGTCGAATTTGAACCTCCTCCTTCTCTTTATAAACTAGGGCAGGCGGTGCTTTTCGGATAGTATTGACTTCCATCTGCTGCATCTTTTGGGCGGCATTGGATTTAGTTTTGATTATATCAACAAAATACTTACGTATTACTAGTTGATCTCCTTTGACATCCCCGACCTAATCATCTACGGGGAATTTTATTTTTTGGCAGAAGATGTGTCCATGACTATGAAGGTCAATTAGCACATCCTCTTTAGGGGCTCCTCCCCTAAAGATATGACTAACTTTATTTGGTCGAGTGGCTGGACCTCATAGCCTATGAACTCATACAAAGGAATCACCATGAGTTGAAGTTTGCTCGAGTCTATTTACAGCTGCTCAAATGCTTGTTTGAAGATGATGTTGACCGAGTTGCTTGTGTCAACAAAAGTGCGATAAATATTATAATTAGCTATAACAGCCTTAATTATTAAAGCGTCATTATGGGGTATCTCCACCCCTTCCAAATCTTTAAGCCCAAAGTTGATTTCAAGCCCGGCCACCTGCTCTGTATTACAGCCGACCGTGTGAATCTCCAATCGGCGAGTGTGTGATTTTCTTGCATGGTTGAAGTCTCCATCAGTTGGACCCCATCTTTCATATCAATATTGCCCTGAGCAGCATTATTATAATTCTCCTCTTGTCGTGTTAGGAGCTCTTGGTGGACCCGAGCGGGAGCATGTGCCTAGTCTACTGGTGGTGGAGGTGTTTTTTGATGCCGCTCAGCCTCTCGCTATTCTCTTCAGGGCGAGCCACTCGGCCTGATGCCATGGTTCTTGATGATGAGGATAAGGACCCTTCCGGGGTCCTCTATGTGGCGGAGCAGGTAATGCTTGGTACTTGGGCATTGGAACAGCAGCTAGTGTAGTAACTTCCTTCTTTCAAGTGGCATGCGCCTCCTTGATAATAAAGAACTTGATCGCCCAGTCTAGCAAATGATCTAAGTTCCTTATGTTGGTGCAGGGAGCGTCAGACGATCGAACCTAAATTTTGATTATAGAAAAGGGTCTAAAGTTAAGGTTACTTATTGTCTAACAAATGTGAATGAGCTTGCAGAAAAGTCCTAAGTGTTCTTAGGCAAAAGTCCTAGTGGATTCTAGGCAGGTTGAAAACCCTAGGAGGAGGTAACTCTAGGTCCTACGGGGTGGTAACCTTAGGTTATGGAAAGTCTTAATTGCGGTTAGGCAAGGTGAAGTCTTGGCGGGTCGAGCATTCTAGGTGAAATCCTAGAGTCGGGGACTCTAGGTGAAAATCCTGGTGGTCAAGGACTAGGTGAAAGTCTAGACGGGTCATGGAGCGGGCGTCCAACATAAAGACCTGAAGTTTTGAGCGTTGAGCAAAAGTCTAGTTAGTTTGGAGGACCGGTCTGGCAAAAGGTAAACTCTCCTGAGAGGAGCAGATGAGTGCACGCTCCCCGAAGAGAAAACAGTATGCGTCGACTCGACCTAGAGTTTTAGTGAAACTCAAAGTCATAATCGGGCATTCAGAGACTGTCAAATTCATATTATATGTCTATATTATTTCCTAGATTAACCATGTTTTGCAGGAAAGTGGAGTTGGCAACTCATGGTGGTTCAAGCGCTCGGACTGTCTTCGCAGTGCAACAGCCTGGGCGAGGCGCCTGGGTAGATGCCTTCACGGTCTGAGAGCCCGGAACCGCAAAGTTCATCGCTTTACCACATTGGAGCACGCTGATTGGATGGTCCTACGTTATGGTCTAGGTACTCAGAAGAGATCCAAGCGCCCGAAACAGCTTATAAAAGTAGCATTCGACTAGAAGTAAAAACACAACATTCTGAACAACTTTCGCTTCTTCGTGCTGCTCAGAAAACGCCTCCTTGATGCCCAAAAGCTGCTCCGACGACAACGACGCTGAAGATATATTCCTCCAAGTCATTGTTATTGTTTTATTTAAAAAGTTACTGTACTACAATTGTAAATCTCTTTGTAACTTTCGATTGATTAGTGATTTCCTATTGAAAGTACTCTCATGTGCAGGCCTTGGAGTAGCAGTTGTCATAGGCTCCAAACCAAAAAACTCCTGGTGTTTGCGACTTTATTGTTTTCTTTCTTTCTTGCCTATTTCTATTCTGCTGTGTTTTACTTGAACGTTTTTAAACGAACGTAAAAGCTACGAGCACTATTCACCCTCCCCCTCCTTTGTTGCAACGATCCTACACCTTAGAGGTCTTATAATTAAAGAGCGGAAGAAATCATTATCAGTGAGGCTTTGAGAGAAGGCACTCACTAGAATTTCGGTGGTGGCTGAAGAAACATCCATTGTCACCTAATTGAATTTTTTGATGTAAGCACTGAGTGTCTCCTTAGGCTCTTGTTTGAGCAAGAAAAAGCTCAAGGGGGTCTTCTAGTAACGTCGATTGTTGGTTAAATGATGAAGAAAAACCTTGTGAAAATCCTTGAAGTGGTGAATAGAAGTCACCAGTAGTCACCTAAATCATGTTTGCGTTGAGTCGACGAGTGTTGTAAAGAATATTCGACACTTTACACTGTCCATATATTGATGCAGGAGGACGGCATTCTCAAATTTAAGGAGGTGATCTTTAGGGTCAGTTGAACCTAAGTATTCACCTATAGTCAGGGGTTGATAATGTTTCGACATCTTATTTGCTAGCACCCCTTGAGAAAATAGGGTGCTAATCTGTTTGAGAGAACTACAAGTTGTAGGAGCTTTTCTTTTATGCTTGTCCTTAACAGGTGTCTCTACAGAAAATTCTTAGTGTAGTCTTTCTTGGCCCATATACTCAAGGTACATATGGAAGAGCACTCGATGACGTAGAATTGGTGAATGAGCCGCGGGAGGTAGATGGGCAAGGCTTTCCTCCCAAGCACCTCTTTCCCTTTGGTGGATTGTTATTGATGCTACCATATTTGGTGGCGGCAAAGTACCACCAATAGCTGCTTGTTGTTGTTGCTGTGCTAGTTTCTGTACTCAAGTGTTGATGAGAAGCTCTAGATCTTCTTTCGTTAGGGTGACGATGGTGAGTCGTCTAGCTTCTTCCACCTCTGATCTTCAAATTCAAGTAAAAATTCCATAGAAGGTGTCAAATTTGATCCAGTCTGAAAACTACAAAGATGGTGTGTTGAGCACGATGGCTTGGTTGTTGATTGAGAGGAGACTTTTTTACTCCAGAGAGAAGCTTCCTTTTGATCCTGCGCACTCGGAGACGAGCCAACAAAATGCCAGCGCCTAGAAACCAGGGGGAGTGGCTAGCGAAGGCCCTCCGACACTGAAATCAGTACCAATCTAGACGGGTGAATGAAAAATAGTAAAGAATGTGCGTGCGAAAGTAAGTGTCGGATGTTCAGGGAACACACCTTACCAACGGAAAGGACCCCCCTTTATATACACCTCTCTAACCTCCAAAATCATGAGATGACAATGTATGTCAGAGGTTGTTAGGTAAAGGAAAGTATACAACCTAGGTAATGTGCAATAATTGTACGAGAAATCTTTCAATTATTTACATGTATACCTCTTTTGTCGTTATAGCTTGTGTCATTGCTAAGGTTGTTGAAGGAATATACTATCATAAGTGGTCTGTTGATGGACACATGATTATCCTTGAAGAAGGTTTCAAAAGAATATTCTCTAACATGTAGTTGTTATTCTTACAGGTTGTTAGGATTCTCTACTTATGTTGTCGGCTGAGTATATTTTGGCCGACCCATAAGATCGATCGTCTTTATGCCGGTCCTTGCGTTAAGCTGCTTAGTTATGTTCTATATAGTCTGTTCAGTTATGTATTATGCTGCGTATATCTCGGTCGATCCATAAGGTCGGCAGTCTTTATATTTGTCCTTGTATTAAGTTGCTCAATTACGTTCTGCATAATATTAGTGACCCGTTCAAAAAATAATATGATACATTGGGCATGCTAGAAGTTCGTTCAAGGAACCATATATGAACTGTGTATGGTGGAAATCCATTTGGGAATTAATATGAAGCTAAGTGTCTTAGGCCCGACCGATCTTTTATCTGACCGGACATCCATAGAGAGATTTATGAGGCTAAGAGCCTTAAAATCGACTGACCTTTTATCTAGTTGTGCATGCATAGGGAGTTGACTGGCGTGAGGGTCGATTGGCTATCTCACCTCCGACTTGACTAGGTATGTAGGTCTATTTATACTATTTTGCAGGGACGGATCCAGAAATAAGAGATGGATTATACTTAAATTATATATATAGCACCTAATTTTTTTTTCATTTAATTTTTTTTTGCATTTAATATCATAATTCAACCCCTAAATCCTAAAGGTAAAATTTGATGGACATAACTGAGAGCTAGGAAAAAAAACTAAAGATATACTTCGTACATGATATTATTTGATGAGATTATGCATATGAAATTTTGAATTATAAAATTATCTATAATAGAATTTACATCTATATTCTTAATTAAATCTCATTTAATATATTGGGTCTATAAAATTGAGTCCATTATATTAGGTAAAATCCTTAATGTCTCGGTGGAGAAATATGGTAGACCCACCAGTATACACATAAGCATACTCAGTTGCGTTCATTCGTATACGTTAACATATCATATTAATGCTACATCAAATTTGACAAACATAATTAATTAATTAGAAAGCTCATTATTCTAGATAATTATATCGATCGACAAATAAATTTATTTATCCAAATTATATTTTTTAATTATTTATGTAATAAAATTATTATATGATTTAGACATAAAATAGTTTTTTTAAGGAATGATCCCCCCTCCCCTCTCCTAATTTATATTGTGTCACTTGATTTATTTCCATTTAATTAGATGTCATAGCAAACTAAAGAAAATGAATCTCATTCCAATATCTTGATATGTGAACCCTCACTATTGATAATTAATCATAGTATGCTACCGTCCATTGCAGCCATCACATAGATCCGTCTATACTATTTTGATATCATTATTAGATTATTGCATGGAGGGATACAATTTTGACTTTGAATTCTTTACCACATGAGATTCCTGCTTTTAGTGGTAATGTCTCGTAAGTATTTAGTTTTAACTCCTCTGAAGGGTCAGTTTTGGTGAATCAATCAAATTGCAGCTATACATGTGGAGTATTGACGTGTGGGAGAAGAAAAAGTCTAGATCTGGACTCCGGGTGTCAGCAGCCCCTAATTTAGTTCAGTTTCATAATGATCGGGCACATCTCTTGGTTGACCGTGACAACCATGAAAGTCAACTAGCAATCTACGACAGCGAACTTGAGTGTTCCCGCTCAGTAAGTTCTCATCTTAACTTGCTCTTCTGCTCTCCTTGTTGTTTATATTGGAAGATTATATTTCTAAATAAGGGGTTTTCTTGACTATGATTGGGTGCTTGGATTTCCCCTAATTCCATAATTGATGCTTGAGGAACAATAATCTCACATCAAAGATTAACATGGAAAATGGATCCCTTTTAAATATACCGACCCAAATAAAATTTAAAATAAATCAAAATATTATTTGAAAGAAATTCTTCTGTAGCTAAAATTAAGGACGTGGATGAAATTTGAAATAATTTTCCTATTCACCATAACAAAAATTGCCTTAATAATAATATTCTCTCGAATAAAAGATCTATCGAAATAAGTTTTTACCAAGTATAAAAGTTTTTAAAAAATCAAAATTCTAATTTGCATAATTCTGCTCCAGTGCCGGCTCTTCGCATCCTGTGGTGATTGCCGAATCCAGCCCCGATTTCTAATTGAATTAGGAAAATTACTTAATTGAAAATTTCACAGGTGATAAATTCAAAAAATAATTAAATAAATAAAATTAAAAAAAAAAACCCCGATTCCTAATTGAATTAGGAATGAGGAATGGCAGCTGTTGACAGCCTGTGTAATATATACACAGACACAAGTGCTTTCTTCGAGAGCGACGATCGGCGAAAGCGACTGATAGGTAGGCATGGTGGCGACCACGGGGAGAGGGAGGCAGGGGAGAGGGATGCAGAAGATCGAGATGAAACCTATCCAAAAGGAGACGGCGTGGCAGGTGAGATGCTATAAGCGCCCACTCGAAGTGAGGAGCGGCGGGCTTCTTCCAGCTTTCAGTCATGCTCGTTCCTAGGCCATAACCCAGCAGATTGTTCTGTCACTTGCTGATTTTGACGGATCTGGCCCACCTTTGCCCCTGGGCCAGCCCGTATTACACTACATAGAATGTGAATGAAAGGAGTTAAAGTATATTGTTGCATTGATAAACATTCTCATGTTAATCCGAAACTGATATATATTTCTATTTTACTAATGTTGTTATTTTATTAAAGAACATGATTCCTTGTTACTGTCTAAATTCTTCCGTAATCTCTTATTATCAGCAGGGCATCCACGTATGTTTCTTGCAAAAATTTCATGTGTTCAGCATGAACTCAGGCCTAAAAGTCTTCGGGATTATATAAAAGGAAATGCACAATATCTGAGGAAAGAAGAAATGCGTGTTTTGATTAATTATTTATTCAATGAATATTTAGACGAATTGAGTAAGAAATGTACGTTTTGATTATCTAATGGATAATAGATGAAGTAAATGTATTTTCCTTTTAAAAACATCATTATACATGACTATCCAACAGTATAGATATTTAAAATCTTATTAATTAATTAAAGATATTTAAAATATATTATTATCCTAATTAATGTGATTGAAAGTGACGATATCCCAATGAAATAAATTAGTAGTGTAAGGAACAGAATAAAAAATCAAATTAATATAGGTACGTTCCGGGCTATAAAATATAAATAATGGAAATTTTAATATTTGATTAAACTAATACCCATTCTGATTAAAATTATAACTATAAATTTAAGATTGGTTAAAAAAGAAAATTTGAATTTAAATATAATAAATATGGAAATTCAAGAACCAATTATAGAAAAGGAATAATATGTGGAAAAGAATATTTTGTTTCATTTTTTGAATAAAATTATAACTAAAATTATTTTGACATTAGTATTTTATAAAAAATTAAATTATGCCATAAAATATCTAAAATGGTGAATAAATAAAGTAATAATACATTTATTTTAAACTATTAATTATCATAAAATTTAATTATATATTGATTAATGTGATTGTTGAACATTTGATTGGAAACTAGCTGAATTTCATTTGATTAAATTATAACTATAAAATTTTAACATTGTTGCAAAAATAGAAAATTTGAATTAAATATAATAAATATTAGGAAATTCAAGAACCAATAATTATAGAAAGGAATAATATGTAAAAGAATATTTTTGTTTTATTTTGAATAAAATTATAATCTAAAAATTATTTTGACATTAGTATTTTTATAAAAATTAAATTATGCCATAAAAATATCTAAATGGTGAATAAATAAAGTACAACTACATATGAGCGGCGGAAAACACTCTATTGGCCAACGGACAGGTGATTCCTGACTAAAGGCACGACTCAAGAACCAGTAGCTCTCTGGAACCAGTAGCTCTAGCAAGAGACTTCAAGAACCCTAATACCAGTCAGAAATGAAGTTGGACTGCACTTCCAGCATGGGATTGACTGCTGTGCCATGTTAGAAACTAAGAATAATTATAGAAAGGAATAATATGTAAAAGAATATTTTGTTTTATTTTAAATAAAATTATAACTAAAAAATTATTTTGACATTAGTATTTTTGCTAAAATTAAATTATGCTACAAAAATATCTAAATGTGGTGAATAAATAAAGTATGTATTCACACAAATCAATTCTAGCGCCCACCGTGGGTTTCGAACCACGACCACAAGGTTAAGAGCCTTGCGTTCTACTAACTAAGTTAGGACGGACTTGTTGATAGAATTATCAACAACATAACAAACATAGAAATAATAAATAATATATTATTCTATCAAACCAAATAAATTACATTAATGACTGATCTATGCTAAGGTTGAGGGGTTTAAACTGTCAGCTCACTGCCTGCCTATCCCATTCAAAGTTAAACTTTTTTTAAACTAATTCTACAATTAATACTATTTTACTAGATCTTAACAAAACAAAGAGATATTGATATATGGATAATTTACATTGATTGATGAGACATTTGTATGTTTAAAACACAAGACTTATATCCTGGATTTTTTAATATTTTAAATTTTAAAATTTTAAATTCAAACTTTTTTTTAGGTAATTTATATAGCAGTGATAATTCATCAATTTCAAAGTTTTATAGTGTAAATTACAATGAATATAATTATTTGTATTATAGAGAAATTTAAATTTAATGGTTTACTAAATGCAAAATTGACGTTACACTATATAATTTTAATTTGGGTATTGGAACAAAAACTAGTACGTACTGATATAGTAGTATTGATATTATTTTTTAAATACTAAAATTTCTAGGAATTATAAATTGATCAAAATTTAAATTATTAGATTTAGTTAAGATTATGTCAGATTAATTTCTAAACAAATATAAATTTAATTTTTAGGCTAATTAGAGAACCTTTTTTTCAAGTTAACAGTCAAAAGTGCAGAATTATATCGAGGTTCAAATTTGGAAACAACTTGATATAGCGCTAGATTATCTTGAATTGATTTTGAAAACAAATTTGGAAACTGTGGAATAAGATTTGTTCCGATAACAGGAAAATTAACCATTTAATCATATGATTGATTACCCAAATTGTTGGAACGCGACTACTCCAACAAAAACTATTTATATGAGAGCAGAGAAGAAGACTCATCCTCTTTATTTGCTCTTCTTCTTCTTCATACCGGAGCCTCCCTCGTCCCTCTCGATCGGGACGATTGCTAAGACGATGACCATGCCGAGGCACACGGCGTAGAGTGGGTTTGACTGCGGGAGGCGGCGGTATTCCACTGCCGTCACCGCCGGCGGCAAGATCGCGTTCGTCGAGCTGTTTGATGATCCCGTGGTGACAACCCTCACGACGACGACGTGGTGGAGAGCGGAGAGAAGACTGTTCTGCGGGCGACGTGAGTTGGAGAGCGAGCACCATCGACGACGAGAGCACCGACACATGGCTGCACTTTCGACGTCTGGCCTGGAGGATCGCCGGGCCACTCTCATCGCGTTTTCGTCTCCGGGCCGCTGGATCAGCGGGCTGACGCGCTTCAGCTGGAAGCGTAATTTCATGTCGTCTCATTAATGGGCTTGAAAGGGCTATGTGATTAATTTCTGGGCATAGTTTGAACAGATTAATTGTCCTTGTTTTGTTCTTAGCTCTTTGGATGCATTGCTCTTGAAAGACTTTTTTGAAAGACAATGATTTTCTTGATCAGATATTAAATTTGATTCAACTAGATTATTTCTGATAGATCCTGAGAAGTTTCCTAATTTGAACCATTTATATGTTAAGAGAGATATCTATCCAAATCTGAAAGTTATAAAAGGTAAATAACATTTAATTTGTTTATTGCACAGCTTGTTTTAATTGAGTTGTAAGGGAATGTTGTTTCTGATAGTATATTGACAATGGAGGCTATTCCATATTTCGGAAATGAACAATCAGGATCTGCTTTTGGCCATCAAGCACCTCATGTACTACACCAGTATTCGAAAACAAGGGGTTGAAGTTGTACACAAGAATGATAACATGTTTCCCAAGAAACAAAGGCAAATAAGAAGGGGACTTGAGTGTTTAAATGAGATTTCAAAATATTGGAGCATTTTGATGAAGAATTACTGCAATCAACAAGCTTCATTGGTCAAGAACCGGCAAGTAGTCACCAAACTCTGTATTTTCCGTCAAGTAGTTGCAGTTTACTAGCAGCCCTTGTATGACAATCGAGACAAATTGAATGTTGTTCTGTACAAATCTTATCGATATCTGATGAGTTTATTGTGGCCAAAGATGCCTCACCTACAAACATGCCAAGATCCGAAGTAAATCTGATCAGCTCAACCAATTACAGCATGCCTCCGACTCACTTTTTGCGAGTCTCGCTGCAGCCTCCAACTAAGAGGGCTTTTCCATCATGACCAGCATGAAGACCATATGCCATGGTAACTCCCCAATAACCACCATTTCCAGTCACATTCCTCATGCTTTATCATATTTGGCAATGCTGTCAGCTGTTCTAGAAGTAGAGCCTGAGACTCTGGTTCGAAATATTATTATCTATCAGGAAACCTTAGTTGCATTTGTGCCATGAGCGCATATCCAGATAGAGAAAGCTCAGTTCGCTTATCAGTTGATGCTCCTCAAACCAGAATGCAAGTTTCAACTGTCCTCTACATCCCATGTCGAATACCAACCATGCATATCCTTGGGTATGCCCCATGTCCTCAAGTGTGACGAGAGTTACCACATGCAGATAGTTACTATCTGCTTTGTGCGATTCCACTGCGCCCATAGAAAAGAAAGCATGAAAACTTTTCAAATGGCATTGGCAATTTCCTGTTTACAAGAGAGATTGTCCAAGTTAAACATAAACTTATTCAGACTTCATCATCTTATAGTTTTGGTCTCATTGTAAACAAGTATGTATTATTTCTGTCTTCCTATGAACTGGAACTGAACCGGGAACTGAACGTCACTTCAGATAAAACTGATTACAGATCTTTCTAATAATTAGCGTATAATGAAGTTTTGCTAATGGTTCGCAACTTAAAGAAATGTAATTAAGAAAACTGAAATAGAATGTTAATGCCTGATGCACCAACTAGAGAAGCACAGACCTGACGCGCCTGGGTTTCTCCTTTTGGTAAGATGGGTATGGTATTCTGCATAGAATACTGTCATAAAACACCAACAATGGTCAACCTTTTAGTCAATGTTAAGAAATTTTAAATAGTTAGTGATCTTACCATCAAAAAAGTTAATTTTCCTTGCATTGAGAGAATAGTTTTAGCCTCGGATTTCATAGGTGGCTAATGGATTTTATTAGAAGAGTTGAACTGAAGCATGCGTAGGGCAGATAAACAACGATACCGATCAATGTAATAAAAAGAAATTAGAAAACTAGGCACATTATTTTTTCCATCCAAAATAGGCAAGCTAAGTTCTAATGTCTAAGCAGCATTAAAAAATGCAGAGGATAAGACATACTCATTACAAGCCCAAAGTTAGATGGAAATCGATCAAATTCTTTCTTAGAGCAAGAAATGAAAAGGGTGGGCATGAAGAAAAAATACTGGCACAAGAGTTGCACAATTATCATGAAACCGTGGAGATCCATATCAACCAGTCCAATTCCATTGACCAGGAGTATCTCTATTTATAATAAACCAACGAAATCACAATGCTACAATTATAAATATCCAATCATTTAAACAGTGATGGGCATCATTCCCAGAATGGGAATGAAGATTTGAGAGAATAAAAGGACTGCGTTTCATCAGAACTGTTAATATTAGCCCCACATGAAAGAAAAGATTTGGAGAATTATGTTAGACCTTGACACAATAATTAACATTATCTAAATAAAGGATCATGCCATATCAAATTTATTAGATTATACAATTTAAGGGATTGAAGAAAATACAGTTAACATGATTGTAAAATGCATTGATTGAATTAATATTAATACAAATATAGCTTTATATGGAACTCAATGAGATATAGATTCATACACGATTCCAAATAGTTGGACAAAATTGCTTGAATACAATCATATTTTCTATCATTCTAATTCAAACAAAAGATGGTTATTAAGAATGTGGAACTTCCAATTGACATTTCTACATATATATTTCTATTGAGTGATTTTACAAGAGATTAATTGTTATAATATTTGTCAAATAGATAAGGTATGGTCTGTTGTTTCATAAGCAGACAAAAATAGTAGAGTCACATCTATAGGAAATGTAGAAAAGATCACATGTACCTTTGTCACACAATAGCCCCTAGACCCTCATATACTATTTAGCAATTATATATTCCTATCATTGCAAAAAATGGAACTGCAGAGAGCAATCGATGTCACTATTACCAAGGTGTAGTTAATAGAACTAAATCAATAAAATGATTTTAACATTTTATAAGACCTTTTAATCCAGTGTACAATCATGAATTCCACTTCGATGGAATTCCTCTAATATTTTTGAAGTGTATGCTACTGAACTTACTTTTAACCGAAATCATCATCCCAGAAGTCTCTCGACCAATTCAGAGTTGCGCCCTCAAAACTGTTCTGCTACGTATAAATTTATAGGCCCTCCTGAGATTGGCAAAAGAAAAGATAAGCAATCACTGCAATCGTAAGATTCTCTTTCAGATACATGTAAATAAATGTTCAGCAACAAATGTACTGCTTCAAGATGAGCAAAGGAATAGTTCAAAATTCAAATGATCAAGAAAGCATCAAAGCGATGAATGCTTCACTAAGGTTGTACAGCAATCTATCTTAAATAAATATATCAAATTTTGTGAAATACAATAACAAATTGCCTTATCCCATTAAGTGGAGCAGGCATCAATTCCAGGAATTGTATACAGGAAATTAAGAATTACCTTGGCTCATGACGCCATGATTGCAAATCATATTGGACGGAAAGGCTCCATCTGATTCTGCCAAGCTGCTATCTCCAACATTACTATCTAGAATTTATTAGATGCCCAAATCCTTTTCGAAACAATATCTTTCGTTCATCCATTTCAATGCTCGAATCGAGAAAATTTAATATGACAAAAAAATTTCAACCTTCAGGTAAGATTCAAAAGTTAAAGAGTCAATCTCATAACATTTTAAACATATCAACAAGGATGTAATTTTTATTGCAATGAGCCGTAATCACCAAACCCCAACTATTTACATAAACTTTCAGATTAGATGTTTGAACTTTGGAGGAAACAACCCCAGTTGGAATCAGGGCAAAGAAAATAATAGGAGAAGAGATCAAAGAGAAATAAATAGTTAAGAACCTATCAAACAAAAACTAAACCTCAGCATGCTATCTAACGAATATTTGCAGAACCAACTAGATAAGAATTTAACAGAAAGTTAATTTTATTGTGCAAGATTTACATGTGGGTTGGCAAAAAAAGGATGATTTGTATTATGGCAGTTAATAATAAAATCGCAGTTAATTTCGAATTCCAAGTTGCTAACAATGATCTAATGTATTAGCAGAGAAACCAGACCAAAGAAACGAGCATGAAATAATTGCAAACTGAAATTTATTGTCAAACACAACTGGTAAGAAAGGTTTTTCATTAGCAACCTAAGGTTGGCAAAAAGAAGAATATGATTCCACACCAAAGCGCCTTAGTACAACATAGCAAATGCAGTCATCATTGGACTACGCTTGAAATCCAACTAAGTCTTCAACATTTGTTATTTGGTTATAAGCGAATTCCAAAGTTTGATGATTTCTTATTCTTCACACGTTCCAATCATGAGAAAAACATGCCTGCAAGTGGATATGGCAAAAAAAAAAAAAGGACACAATGTGGAGATGATCAACCTAAGAATGAGCTGGCATAATAGATGTTGTCCGATCAGAAAACAATTGCGTAAATGCAAACTTAAGGAGTAATACCGATGAATTTGTTGGTTATTTGCTAAAGGTGATAGGACCACTTGCTTAAAAAAATTTAGTATAGAGGATAATGGAGGTATGATAAGAATGAGGGTAGGAACGTATCGTGTTAATCCATCGGTTACACGATGTGTACAAAGTAATGAGAGGTGGGGATGGCTGCAGTTAAATAGGAACATGATCAGCAGCCATCTCAAGTAACCCAGCATTTATGTGCACTTGGAATGAAAACATGCCTGCAAGTGGATAAGGGGATGTGAACATGGAAGGGATGATCAACCTAAGAATGAGCTTTGGCTCCATAATGCTTATGTTTGGGTAACTATGATTCAACCACAAAGAATTACCATAATTAAATAGGTGATGTGTATCTCCTTCCTAGACACTATTTTTATCAAGGAGCCCCGCGGCTTTTCACAGCCATGTTGATTCATCGCACCCAACTAATAAAACCGATTGTTTTGATATGCAACTGCGTTTCCACAAGAACCAAGAATCATATCTCAGCAAGTGTATGCCACAGCAGCGCCATAAAAACTAGGAAAACTTGAATACATCTAAATGTTCAAGTCTAGGCTGAAGGAACAATGAATCTAATTTTTCTAATAAGAAACCCAGTAGAGGCTGTATATTCATGACAAACAAACAAGCTACCATCCATTTCTGACTTTTATCAAATTAAAATAGTAGTCGAAAAAACATTAAAAAAAAAAAGGAAAAGGAAATGTTTGTTAATTTATTCAAAATCTTAGTAATATGAAAAGGCAATGTTGAAACGAATAGTCAACATGAAACTTCATCAGGCAATTAAGGAATAAAGCGAAGCAACTGATTCATAGCTACCTCAAACTGTCGCTATCTCTTTCAATCGCCGCTGAGCTCATGGATTAGCGTCGTCGACCCCGGTCCTTCCCGTCGCCGGAAGCTCCCCTGCTCTTCCCCTCGAACCAGACCCACCTGGAAAACGGAGAAGTTGAGAGTGGCAGACCGCGAGCCAGTTTCGGCGTTAAACTCGGCGGCGCTGTCCAGATGAACCGAACCTACTCCGAGGCCAAGGTAGAGCAGCCCTGTCCACCGCCATTGACCACCTGATGACTAACCCACCAAGATTGACAACTAGATCGGCAGCAGAACGTCGATCAGGGTCTCACCACCGCTGGCTTCCTCATCAAATGCCGTCGTCCGCGTAGAAATCCCCCATTTCGACCAAAACCACAAAATCAAGAATAATCAAGATGAACCAACAAATAGGGTGAAAAGACCTCAAAGGTATCAGATCGCCCAACACAGAGAAAAACGTTGTGCAATAGAACAAAAGTTGTAGAGCACATCAATGTTAATGACCGAAGAAATAAGCTATACTTGAATGATCTACCCAACTCTCTCTACCGAATTTTCATTGAGGCTTCCTGGATAAGCAGTCATTAGTATCTTTGTCATCGGCGGATCGCGATGTGGTAGAGGATTAGACAAAGATAAAATAAAACGGAGGGTGTAATTAAAATTTCGTTATCAGCGGGATTTTGCATCCGGAGCCTCTTAAGAATACTGCAAATGGTGGCTCTGAGGACATAATTGCCTAAATCGGGAATTATTTTGTTAGGCCTGTTGGACCGGTTTGGCTCATCGACTTTAACGATTTATTTAGCCACTTGCGCGCGCTGCTGCATGGGAAGTGGGCCCATGAGGACATGCTCAGCTGTCAGCGACGATACGACCACATGAGTTAATTACGAACGGGCCAACGGCCAACCTCTCTACTTTTCATAACCACGACTTATAATGGAATTAAAGACATTTTACTTGTTTGCTTATATTTTTCAACTTAGCACGTACTTGAATTTTCTTGAATCTTAAAATTAATTTCTATTATTGTTCACTGTTCTGCCAACTCCAGCTGTCCTCAGTCAAGATGATTGAAGGAAACAAAATAGAAACACCATCTAATTTAATTATTTTAAATTTATTTTTAAAAAAATATTGATTATCGAATCCAATTGAATCAAAATAACAAGCAAAGTCAAACAACAAGTAAAATCTTCAACAACTTCCCTGTCTGCCTATTTAAACCGACGGGCAAAGTATTGTCCACATTCAGTGGCCTTCGTCGCGTAATTCTTCTTCTCTCAGAGCAAATCACTGAGTTCAAGAGGCCTTCTGTCTCTTTGACAGAGATGGAGATGAAGCTACTTTCACTATGTCTCTCTTCTTCTTTTTCTCATAATTAAATCTTTGTTTAGCTAGCTTAACTGTTGTGTTCGACAGGATGCATCACGCTGGAAGAGCTTGGCGCGGCTACTGTCATTGGGTCAGAGCCCTTAAAGTGGTGAGGAGCTGAGGAGATGATTCAGGAGACGACGATGGAATGAACCATTGAGTTCGAGAGTTTCTGGAATCTGATGGCCAAGAAAGCTGAAGGAGACGACGAACGGAGGAGGAACTGAAGGAAGCTTTTATATGTTCGATAGGGACAAAATGTAATTTATCTATTAAGTGAGGTAGAAGAAAGATAGATTGATAGATGTTGTTTGCCCTTGAATTTAATTATGTTTTTGTAATAAAAAAAAAAATTATTGATCTTGCAGTTGAGGAATGATGATCAGTCTGGGGAGAAGCTGGAGTGACGAGAGGTGGAGTAGAGCCGATCAGAGAGGCAGATTTGGATGGAGACAAGCAAGGAATTACGAGGAATTTGTTCGGATGATGATGATGATGGCTTTATGCTGTTTGATTAATTCTTCATACAATTCAAATTTTAAGAAAGAAATGAAAGAAACGAATGATAAAATAAAATTAAAAAAAGGCATCATTTGTGTTTTGTATTTATTTCTTTAAATGAAAAAACGGAGATTAGCTGATTCATTTGATTAACCTATGAAAAAATAAAATTATATTGATAAAAAAATAAATTATAATTTTAGATTTTTTTAAAAAACTATCCACTCGATTTTTTAAAAAATATATATTTTTAATTTTATCCAATTATCTATATTTTGAAAAATATTCAATTTTTTCTGTAAAAAATTGAGGGCTTTTATAAAAAATCATGTTTTGCTTTAAACATGATTAAAATTCAATAAAGGTCTTATTAGCTTTCATTTTCATATCTAAAATATCACTATATTTCTAATAATATTCCTATCGCCTTTATTTATTTTTTTAACAACAGCCACCGGCTATGACAAACATAGAACAATATATGTACATTCTCCTACTTTTCAATCTCCTAGCTATTTGATTATTATTTTAATCAAGTGCAAAGGCAACAATTTATTTTCATATAATTTCTTAAGAAGAAACAAGAAGGTGATGCAATTATGTAAGCAAAGATGGGGATTAATATGTTATGAATCAAGTAATAATTATCCAAAAGAATAAAACAGTTGCAAGGTAGAGATAATCTGCCATTTAAACGATACATGTGCACTTCAACTAAATGGATGATATCGAACCATGAAATTAACAAAATTTTAATTTCGTTTGTTTGGGGCAATTTAGATAAAGATCACAATCATTCTTTTCATGTATTAATCTTCATAGCTAGGTTTCAAGCTAAGTACCATATATGCACTGAGATGTATCTTTTGGCCATGGAAACCCTAACATGAATCTGTCATCATAGTATCTATATCCATTCAACTATCTATATATATACCTAATAACGTGTTAATGTAAACACAGATCATGAAACAAAGTAAAATCTACTAGGTAGTATAGGTAATCACATCAAACACAACTTTTTTCCTCAATGTTTGCATTCCTACTAACCTAATGAGCTTGTTCTTTAACTTGGCACACAGTAAAAGTATGTCTTAACGATGTAAATATGGAAAACTAGTTTGAAATTGACCGAAGATCAAAATAAGGACTAAACCATCGACATCACAACCACAATGCATCTTAATTCTACGACTCCACCCTTTGTTATCAAACTATACGAGAATCCAATTACAAAACACTATATATTGCCTTAAGAATAGAAGAAGGTTAGTTATAACACAATCTAAAGGAGAAAAAAGCTATATACAAAAGAAATCGGGGAGATCTTCTGCATTGTAAGTCCCTTCATTCATGGATTTGAATCCTTATTCGCTCTGCCATAGAGCCGTTGATAATGAACAAATTTTCAAACCAATATTATTGTTCCTAATCTCTTATTCATAGTAGTCCTATCTCCCTTGAAATAATTGCTTATTAGCCCTAATCTCTTGCTCAAAATACATACTAAACCCAATTAATTAGGGCTCCCAATTAGGTTGATTCATCTACAGTTAAACCTCATATATATATCAATTTAAACAAATTCTCAAAGGATTCACCACATCAGAACTTAATTCTAAAACACTCAAGCTCAAATGCAGATGAAACTACAGTACTTCACAGCAGGCCAAAGGACAAATGGAAAACTCAAGAACAGATCAGGAGATGATTTGCATGTAATTTCTTCACAACCTTGAGAAAAGAGTTTCTTAACGCATCATAAACAAGATAAAAGAGACAAAAAAAAAAAAAAAAAAAAAAGAGAAGAACCCACCAAAATCTATCAATCTTCCATGTCTGCTTTCCTGATCAAAATATTGAAGACAGTTCAGATCACAGAAAAGAATTTCAACCAAGATCCTAGGGTTTATCCCCCACACTCTAATTCTAGGGGTCAGCTTCCCTTCTCAAAGATCCTAGAACCAATAGAAAATCACAGAAATAAAAATAAATAAATAAATGAAAGCATATATACTCCCAACTGTTCTTGTAGCAGTACTCCATCGAGCATCCATCCATCCATCAACTATAAGATTAATAAAAGAGATAGAAAAATAAAGATGATGAGTTTGGTGCTCCACCAGATGAAGCTAAATATGATCTGGCGTGTTCCAAGCAAGACCAATGAAGGCTTTTGGAGAGATACATGGAATTCCAGACGTTGGCAGCTTGAGCTCATGGTGCAATTTCTAAAAATTAGAGAAATTAAAAGATGACTGATTCAAACTCTAGCTAGCTGAGAGGAGAGGAGGAGAGGAGATATAAAGCAAGGGCTGGGGGGGAGAAAGGGTGGTTAAGGTCAGCTAGGTAGCTTGTTAATTGATCAATATGTTAATCGAGTTTGCTTTGTATGGTTAATTAGGAGGGTGGTCCAGCAAGCTAAGCTTAATTACACCCTGGCCCAAAGGTTTAAGTAAGATGGAATATTGTCATGATGTTAGCCAGTTGGGGTTGTTAACTTCAGCCAGAGCCAATACGACTTGGTTTCATGCATCCCACGTCCCTTCATTCCCATCTAGCGCATGCACTCCCAACACAAGAAAGAGAGGAAGAGGGACAGTGGCCGTTTAGCTTAGTTTGGGACCATGACCATGACTATGCCAATTGCCATGCATGTTTTACTCGCCAGCTAGCTAGCTATGATTCCTTTTAATTTTCATGTGATCACTTTTCTTGCAATTGCCAGTTTATGAGGACCGAGGAAGTAAGTGCTGTTTCGGTGCGACGCGATGTTCTTTAAATTCAGAATAGACCGCCAGTCTATATGGGTTTAAATCGATCGGGAGATCGAGGTATTCCTTTCTATTCATATATAGATCAGATGTTGGTTGAAGTTCAAAAGGAATTTCACTTTCATGTCATTCAAAATTGTATGAGGAAGGGGGCCTAATTTAACCTAGTCAGCATCTATCTATCTATCTATCTATCTATCTATCTTCAAAAAGTCAAAAACTAATCTTGATCCCAATATTGAATTACATTAATGGCCATCTGGCTGTTAGTGTTGGAATAATTACCATGCGTGTTGCTGTATTAATTTTGAAAGGTTGTTTCTGAAGCCAATGGCTGCCACGCATGCAGTGTCAGTGCTGTTACTTGTGCGGGTTCCTGCAATCTTTTCCCACATGGCAGCATGGCAAAAACAGCATGCATGGCTCCATCCCACCCAGAGAAGAGAAAGTGATGTCTGATCAGAATTGCTTTTGGATCAGAGAATCTCCTCACAGAAATTATAGTTGCCACAACTGTAAAATGAAAGAGAAAGAGGTGGTTTTCGATGAAAGAAACTACAGCGAGATGGCTCTGCCGTATCATTTTGCAAATTTACTGGATTCAGGTTTTAGCCTTAATTAATTTCTCCTTGTTCTTCGATTTGTTTATTGTGATCATCAGTCTAGTTGAGCTAAACTGCCTTCTGCATGTGGGCCTTGTTTAGGTTGGGAGTTTAGGATCGAGGTTTGGGGTTTGGGGTTTAATTTAGGGGTTAGGGGTTTAGGGAATTTTGGGGGGTTTAGTTTTGGGGTTTTAGAACGATATTGCCTTGAATTAAGGGAAGTCCTCAACCTGCTAATATATATACTGGATGCTTACATTCCAAAATACCTTTAGAACTAATAATGAACATATCCCATGTTTGAAGTATGGAGATTGTCGAATCGACAAGAGGCAAGGTAAACTTGTAGTTGAGTCTTAAATGAGTAAATTATCACAACCAAATAACTTGTCTATCCAATCAATTAGCTAGACACACACAACTTGGACAAATGTAATGATCAATAAGATATTGAAAACTATGAAAAAAATAGATTAAACATCATCAAAAATACCTCATTGAAAGTTGAAGATTTGGCTGATGCAACACTAGAGGACGACTCTCTTATTCAAGCAAAACAATCATACTACTATGGGTCATTTAGCGTTTAATCGTATGACTAGCTTAATCGATGAAAATATCAAGAAAAATGGAAAGTCAACTATTGGGGATCAACTAGGAAACCCATCTAAGAAAACCCACATAGTCTTTTAGATTCAACTAGCATGTATATATATTATATATAGCACTTAGACTGAACAAATAATTATGGGAAAGATGATGTATCACACACTTAACATCAACATCTTTGATTTTGAGGAAGAAAAATTAAAGCAAGAAAGTATTAGTAAGCAATAAGAAATATTTATAAGGTGGTAGTATGGTGACAAAACATAATTAAACCCTTAAGTACAAAATTAAAGTAGTTTTTATCATTGTTACAGGAGTTTAGGATTAGGTTTGCGGTTATAAAGTAGAACATGTATAGCTATAGCAGTTCCATGTAAAGGAGACAACCATTTAATTCTTAAAATATGTGTTATAAACTTTATTAGAAGAAAGAGATAGATCATTGTTGTTGTAATTATGATTAGCATACGGGATGGTACAAGATGAGCAGATTAATGGACATTTTCAAAATATTGTACATGAGCATGTAACCATTATTAATGTTGAATCAATACACGCATATAGGCATGACTCATGGGGGACTATGCTTCAAACTTGGCTTTTATTATTTAAGGAGATTAAGCGAACTTCAATGAGTTATATGATTTTTTATATGTTTTATACCCTTGTGTTATTAAGGAGGATGAACTATTATGTCTCTCTCTTATTAATTAGTATTATTTTCTTCATAATCTTATACTTTGGATGAAATATCAGCCTTAATATTAAAGGGGCATCCAAGCTAAGTGATCATCACCCTTTGAAGTCCATCCTTATATATCAATATTTTGCCCCTTGTTTGTCACATATCCAAATTTGGATTGATTATTAGGTTGTATATTAAGGTTGGTAGGAAGTCCATCATGCTCATTGCTCATTGAAGTTTTCATGTGAGGGTAATTCCATCGTATACTTAGATATTGATGTCTGGATATTGACTAATATGATGTTACCTTCAAATATCGCATAAAATGCAATAATGTACACTGGCTAACAAGTAAGCTTTATAATTTTTCTTCATTTAATATTATTAGTTTATATTGCTTGACTTTTTATATGTAAAATTTTCCATAGGTGCAAACGCGACATATATAGAGACTTGTCTAATGAGTGAGAATTACAAATAAAAGACTACTTGAATTAGAATTTGAGCCATGTCGCATTATCAGGTTCTCATTTTGTTATGATAATGCTGTATTCACATTGCACCCAATTACATAATTTAAGCATCGCTTATGTGATCTAGAGGTCATGAGTTTAAGTCAAATATAATCTCTGATAAAGCAGGATAAAACTACACACTTATATTGATAAAAATTTTGTAGACCAAACTACCTTTTAATTTATCATTAATTCTTAAGTGTATTTTCATGAACATTTTAATATCACCATCATACTTGTCAATAATTTTTAATTTATTTGGCTATATTTTTGCAAATTATTTTTTTAAGAAGGTGGAGGAGTTTCAAAAAATAACCCAACACTAAAGGCCAGGGGGGTATGTGACACTATTTACCCCGACTGCTTCTGCAAAGACCAAAACAGGAAAAGTCGACCATTATTAGAAACATCAGATAAACTAAATATCACTAATAAAGAAAAGAAGACCTTTTTCTTTAAAGAAGATAAATCAATTGTTTAACACAAAATTTTAACTAAATGAAATTAAATTAATGATACTAGTTTATCTAAATTTACTGAAATTAATGGGTCAGTTAAATGATCGATCACTCATATTTCAGCTAACTATAATATCATACAAAATTAAATTGATTGTTCCTAAAAAATCTTAGATCAATTTAAATCTAGTGTAGAATCATATAGAGGGCTGCCGTAGTATTGTGACAAACGCCCCTCACGCATTTATCTCCTTTCAAGAATATTAGATCGCCCCGCAAGGGTTATGGGTGATAGCTTCACTTTGCTCAATAGAACTTTTTAAACTGTGATATTATAACTTAACTGTTAAAAGAATCTCATGATTCACAATGATAATAGTATGAGATCATAATTACAAAGATTTTTAAAAACAAATATTTTATACACTAAAACTTATGAAACTGATGCACTCTTCATGAATGCCCACCTTTAATGCTCCTTCAGCAAAATACTGAAGAATTAGTTGGCAAGATTATGACACAATTATCAGGGAAATATTAATTTCAATATGCCAAGAACCTCAGAAATAATCATACCTGATCATGACAAGTTCATATGGCAATGCAGACGGCTGAACATTATGCTGGCAGGAAAGAATAATGCTTTGGGATGCCAAAAACATAAATGATTATTTCAATCTCTAAACTAATTGATCAATCTCATCAATTGCCAACCTCCAGTAGCCGAGCTTTTTGCTAGAAATGGTTTCTGTTTAAGAACCCCAAACATATAGTTTCTATGCTGGAAATTAAAATACATCTAAATCAATTGATGTTTACAGACATGTGTGGAGCATTTATTCTTACAAGTAACCAAAGATAGGAACTAAATCACTTTTGTTTTTTACCTCTCTGCATACTGCATCAGTTTGCAGTCAAAGTTTTGTCAAGCAGCACTAACTCAAAATACAAATCCAGGTTGTAGTTCACTCTACAAGTCTAGATTCTCTCAGGTACCAGATGCATATTTTGGGAATGCAACCAAAAGCATAGAAATTGACAAAATATGGACTTAATTACATAAGAAAGGAAATATGTCACATCATATCCTAGTTTATTGAATTGAATGATCAGTTTCCTCAGTCATTTATGTTCTTACTTTATAGATTACCTAAAATTGTGGAGTACTTAATGACCTTTTGGTCTGACTGAACTGTCTTAACACCACTGAATGAAAAACAGGGAAGTATCTGAATGACCTCCCATCTGTCAATTTTTACTGAGCACCAATAATGAACATATGGAGTATCATAACAATGCCTAATTCTGATCAGGCTTAAATTATCTTAACTTTATGAATAGTCTTCTAAATTAAATGACAGAAATCTAAGTAATCTACAAATAAAAACAAACATTTCAGAAACCCTCGTACTTTTGGCAATCTGTTTGTGAGTTGGTCCAGAAGAACTCCAATTCACCATGCAAGTACTGCAGAGGGTGAAGCATAGACAATAACATGCTTTGGATGTTAAAAAGAACCATAATTTGACCAGGATCGGAACTTATTGGTTCAGTGGTCCATGGCTTGCTTTCTCCTTCTCAGCTACATCAGCACCATTGAATCTGTGGTCCTGTCCTGCATTAAATGATACATATGGACCACCAACACAAAATCAAGCTAAGCATGCAGCTGGAATAAGTCATTAAATATGCAAAGTAGGAGGAAAGGTCTAGAGTTATATATAATACTGTCCTATTAATTTAGGCTTCATCGTATCGATAACATCACTCATTAGAAATGGAATGGGACCATCATCACATGATCAGAATTTCAATTTGTCTCACTGGTCAATTCTCATTATATTCGACCAATGTCGTGCTTAAAAGGTAAACCAAGGTTATATCTCAATGAGACCAGTGCCACGCGTGAGTGGTAACACCAAGATTGATCTCAATGAGAGTGTGTCAAGTATATGTTATTGAATAATTAGCTCGTGCATAAGAGCTAACTTTCTTACAAATAGTTGATAATTATGCTAGAGGCATAGCAATGATAACTAAGCAATAAACAAATTCCTAAGATTAGAGGACAAAAGGGCTACGGTGTATTTTTCAGTTTGGATAAATTCATACGGCCATTAAGTAGTAGCACTTGAGGTAGCTAATAAGAATAAAATTCTGTCAAATTTATTGAGAAATTAAGAAGTTTTATGACATAAAAAAATTTATATAATTCAAATAGTGAGAGTGTTTCAAGTAACAGTTGATTTGATAATTATGTTAGGAGGCATAACAATTATAACTAAACAAGAAACAAAATCCTAAAATGAGGGGATAAAAGGGAACTTAGGCCGGTTATACTATATATATTTTAGTTTGGATAAGTTCATACTGTTGGTGCAGTTCGATCCTCCACATACAACCATTAGGTAGTAACAGTTGAGATAGCTAAAAAGAATATAATTCTGCCAAATCTATTGAGAAATTAAGAAGATTTATGACACTAGAAAATTTGAGGAATATAATATGTAAAATGCATATTCAAATAGTGAGGAGAAGCAAGAAGAGAAAAAAAGGCAATAACACCGAGGCAATTCAAATTTTTCAATGGAATATGAATCGAGGACATGAATCTCAAGATAACTGAAAACAAGAAGGTTTTTTTTTTTTTTTTTTTTTTGACATTTACAGTAGGTTCTCCAAAATCTCCCTTCAAATCTACATTACTAATTCCACCGTTCATTCCACATGAACAGTTAAGACCACATTCTAACATGTACTTGTTGGTGATAAAAAATTAAGAAATCCAATGTTTAGGCAAAGACAGACCAAAATCATGCAGACCCAACTTATACATTTGTCCTAAAAAATAATCGAATAAAATCTCTTTGGTCAAGATAACAGTTAAGGATCCCAAAATTGACACCGTCAAAATCTTTCTGTTGGCTAACTTGATCATGATTTTAATTTTCTTGCCAACATTTGCAGTGTGGTTTCATACACTGCCATATATCGCATCCTCATAAATTTTAGTTCTTCATGAAGCCCAATTTTATTTCCAAGTACACTTAATTACTTTCAGCTGAACAAAAAAACTAAAATTATTTGTATCAACAGTGATCACTTACATAAGATTTTAAAAAAATAAATGACGATGTCTAAGTATAAGCAAAATTTTGCCAGTAAATGAACTCTAGAATCCTATCATACCCACAGAAATTTTGTCAGAGAATCTAACACATGAGTTATATGGAAATGAAGATGATAACATTAATAAATAATGTTAAAAGAAAATAAACAAAATAACTCTACAAGACTGAATATATCTCATTTGAACCATGTGACTCCGTTAACTTATCAGTCTATAGTTGAATTATAGATTGGTGTCAGAACCTATGGTAGGAAAAACATGCATCAAAGGTAAACACTACCAGCACAAGTAAACAAAAAAAATTGAAAAAATGCCACTGATTTGTAGAAAAGGCCCATATACACAACCTGAATCCCAGTTGCAAGAACCTATGTGATGTATTCCATTATTGTATCGAAAGTAGGGCACCATCTTGTGCTCTCATTCACTGTATTGAAACAGAGAAATAGAAAACTGAGATGATATGAAATAAATAACTTGAGAATCAAGATAAATCTAAAAGAAGTAGCATAGTTATGTTAACATCTCTTGCACAACAGGATGTACAAGTAATTAGAAAGATAAAAAACCTCTCATCTCACAAAAACAGAACAAGTAATGATGAGTGCCAATAATTCTATCTATGTTCATTAGGTGAAATTTATCAACCCACAACTAAAAATTCAATCTAAGGAACAAATTATACACCATCAGTTATCAAGCACACTTTGTAAGTTAACTAAGAGCACAAAAGGCTCAATTAGGATTCCTCTGTGATTCTAAAGCAGACTTTGTAGGAATTTTCTTTAAAATTAAAGAAAAATAATTTGAAGAGCTGAAACAGACCAAATTCGAAGACCCAGATTTATTAATAAATATAATGCAAGTTAAACCTTTAGGATTTGATCTCATCATGAATACCCAGATTACCAATGTGAATGTGAATGTGAAGTCAGCACCACAAGAGACTCCATGCCAACCTACTGCACCTTTGATGTTAATCAAAATCAAAAGATTTTTAAAATATTAGACAATATATAGATACTCTTATATCTTGTAGAATTGATACCTTTTGGAATAATGTAATTTATTTTCATAGACAATTAAGAAATTTCTTGAAAAACATTTTAAACTTATTAATATAACAATTAGATATAGTTTTAATTTTAAATTTTTAGTAGCAATTGAATATAATTTTATCAACTTATGTAATAATCATTATTTTTTAAAAAAATATATAATATCCTTATATTTGGTTAATTTATAAAATAGGGTTGCCAACTTTTTTTACTCAAGCATGCTAATCGATCCATTCACTAGAGAACAATTTAAACTTTCATTATTAAGGTGTGCATTCAAGGGAAGGGATGAAATGTTTAATTCTTTAATTAGGTTATGTTAATTTTTTTGCATGTTATTACCAACCTGGATCCTTCCCCGGGACCCGCATAGCGGGAGCTTCGTGCACCGGGCTGCCCTTTTTTTTTTATTACTAACCTGGCAGTGAGATAAAAAATCAATGAAAATTTTGTCTGCCCTACCAAGGTTTACTTGTTTCCAAAATGCCTCTATAGAGTTTTGAGGATATCAAAAATGCTCCTAGAGTAAAAAGTCAAAATGAAAGAGGACCAAATGTTTGTCATCTCATCATTTTGTTGTCACTTAACGGTGTTAGTAGTTGAAAAAACAAGTAATCCTTGGTGGGTGAAATAAAATTTTCTAAAAATTAATATGGCACTCAACCACCAGAGCAATGAGTCAATCAAGTCAAATGGTACATGGGAGTCAATCACCAATGTTCAATTTATAGGTTGAGAAACTAAAAGCTTATTCCTGGAGGGAAACGTCAATGATTATGAAACACAGGTAAATGAATAAAAAACTATCCAATTTGGTTCGTTTGAGTTACTTAAACTGAAATTAACTAAATTGACTTGAGATCTTAAGCTATCTCATTTTAAAGCTCCTTTAAGTGTTAACTTAAACACTAGTTGCTAATTGTATGCGTGTTAGATATCTCATCTACTCTACTTAGTTGATTAATATCTCATATACTCTACATTGTTAATCATGGATATTTATGTGTTTTGCGTTGTATCATGTATGATTAGCATACATCTTTTTTATGTGGAAGTACACAGTGAATCTATTGATTAGTATGCATTAGTGTATATAAGTTAGCCAATTTTATCCATATAAATATCTTTTTATTTAATACTGACCATATATGTCCTCGCCTACCGCATGTGTGCTATATAATGTATCAATCATATGCCACTCGCATATGCTTTTTGAAATGTTGATTTTGTGATTTTGAGTTTTTCATCCACAATTTGAAATTCTGGTTGATGTTCCTATCTTCAAATATTTGTCCTACATTAGTCAAGTTTCAATTGTTGAAGTAAGATAAAGCCTTGTCTTGAATCTCAATTACAATTGAACTGTTTGAGGATTTCTGTTAATCTTTGATTTTAGTTTGGATCTATGATAAATATATAGCATGATGAAATGTTGACACAAATTAGAATACCTGGCTGCTGATCTTGGATTTTCTTTAGTCTTTGTGAGTTATGATTTTGCTTTCATTTTATCTTTTCCTGCAGTTTTGAATCCCAACATTTTATACTCTAGTCACAGGCTAAAATATAGTGTTGTGTTAATCAGTACGACTAAAACATATCATCAAGCACACAAGACACACCTTCCAGTATTATCAACTGATTGAGGATAACGGAACGCAAATTTGAGGTGCAAGTTGAACATCTTAATTGAGACATAAGGATAGACGTGAAAATTTGTATCATGTCATAAACAAATTGTGTCATTTGGTCAAAAAAAAACTAATATGTGATAACATAAAAATAATTATATATTTTTTTTAAAAAAATGAAGGTATAAGATTAACTGGAATCTCTAGATAATTAAATTATATGATATAAAAAATATTACCATTTTCAACATGAATTATGTTATAAGCATGAGGCTCTTAGAAACATGAACAAGAGAATTCTTCTTGGTTGGACCTAAACAGACATGACCAAGAGGCTCATGTAGGAACAACTTCGTTAAACCTGAAGAGACCAGACTTTTCTGTTTAGGTCTTCCTTCCCTATTGAAACACCACCCAACTCATACAAATAGGTTTCCTCCAACTCCTCTAGGTAAACCTCCTCTCCTTCTCTTCTTGGTTCCTCCCTTCTCCCAATAAATTTCATTGTCCCCATGTGCCAACACATAAATACAACAGCATCTCATTCAAGAAACTTTAGACAACTCAATAGAAAATGAGATTTTAAACCTCAATGGTGAGCTTTCCTGCGAATTTAAATGTATAGCTATTAAAATTTTTATGGTGCTTTTACCTACCCTATTTTGATGTCATCTACATGTGCACTTTATGAATTGGCAAATGCTATGTGAATGTGATGACATCTTTGAAGCATCGATTAGATAAAATTTTAGTGGATGCTAGATTTTAATACACTTTGAAAATATTTATTAAATTTGAAAAAATAAAGTATTGAGCTACATTTGAGAAAAACCTATAAAAGTTATGCTAGATTTTTATATATTAACCCTTTGAAGTACTAACAAGGTTTAATGGTAATGACTCGATTTTAAAAAATAAAATGGGTACAGCAAACAATTCATCCATCAGTTGAAAGCACAAAGCGGCTGGGAATAAGATAACCTATTTTGATGTCATCACAATTTTTTAGCAATAGAATTTTAGCTCATATTTATTGTTGTTATCATTCTAAACAAAGGGATTACTAAAACTACTGAACATAAAAGTTCACATTACAATATATTATCTATCCCAGTCAAGTTCTAATTAGCCATACCTTAATTGCTCGTGCTTGATTTCTAGCAAACTTTAATTGCACGTGCTCGTATTTTACATTCACTCATATCGTTGTCTTCATTCTAAAATATCATGCAGTTATTTATACAACAATCAATCTTCTCTACAGATAAACCTAAACCTCTAACCAATTTCTTTGTACTGTAAAAACTATCCGTCATTATGTTGTCAGCACGAAGCAACTTTGACATTAATTGACATATGTCATCAACATCTTTGTGAAAAATGATGTTCTACTTTCATATTCAATAACTTTATAGTAAATGATAATTGCGAATGACCAGAGGGAATGTCTTTCCACACTTCTCTTTTACTAGTCTTTAACATTTCATATAGTTACTGATATTCAGATGTTGGTATTTCGTTGATATTGGAATAATCAACTACAACACTCATTGCATCGTGAACCATCGATTGCACTCCAATATCATAAGTTGATGATTTAGACGCAGTAAAAGTTGTGTCAAATGAAGAACCACCAAAAGACTTAATTGGTTCATACAAATAATGCTCTCCGTAATAGTACCAATTATAGTAATTTGGCACAAAATCATTTCTACATATATGTACTTTCACGGTATCCTCATCACGGAAAGCTCTATTTTGATATTTTTTATGATTGCACAGACACTGTAACTCGGCATCATTCATATATTCTAGATGACTCTTAGCAAAATTCACAAATTGTTCTACTTCAGCAATAAAATCATCTCTAATAAATCATTTTTCTAATCGATTGTATATCCATGCTTTGTTTATAGACATTGTCACCTAATGGGAATATAATTTAAAACACTATTAAACTTGTACAATTTAATTTAACCTTAAATAAAGTAATCAAATATAATATAGTGTGAGTAGTTTCCATTTAATAACATAATATGTTAGATCAAATATAACATTCACTTTTATTGAACATTCAACTTAGTGAACCAAAAGAAACCTAGATTATTTTTCCATACATTGAACATGGAGTATCTACCAACACTAAAATCACCATATGACTATATCATGTTATATATCAAAATATTAACTTAACCTACATCTAAATTCAACCATGTAGATTATACCTGAATATATGTAGTCCAAATAGAGAAGAGCAACAACAAATGCAGTATACTGCAACAAAAATAAAATTTAGTCAAAATTAAAAAAATGACATGCTAAGATACACTCAATTGGAATAAGCCTCTAGCTGCCCGACCTACTCATTGGCGGGGAACACAATCGCCAGCCGAGTGTTGGCGCCCGCAACAGTAGCCAGGTGAGTGCTAGCAGCCGTCGTAGCCACCAGCCGCGTGCTGGAGGCCGCCGCAGCCACCAGCTGCGTGCTGGCCGCCGACACAGCACGCCAGCTGCGTGATGGCCGCCAACACAACACGCCAGCTGTGTGCTGTGCCAGCTGCCAGTCACTGTCAGCGTCGAGAATAGTAGGGAAGAAGGAGAAAGAGAGAATGTACCAAATCACCGAAGCGAGAGATCGGAGAAGGCTGCGCACGCATGAAGGCAAAAGGATCAGGCATGCCTTAGTATTTTAGGTGGGATTACTGACGGAATTAATATTCCGTCAGTAATTTAGGTTTCCAACGGAAATATACATTCCGTCGGTACTTTGTGCACATTACCGATGAAATGAGCTTTTTTCGTCGAAAATCTCAAATATATCGACGGAAATTTAGTTCTGTCGGTGATTACTAATGGATATTTTCATCCGTCGATAATTCCATCAAGAATGCTAGTTTTTTTTTTTTATGGATATCGCCGAGGCAACTCCGGATAAGTCATCTTACACAGTTACACTTATTATTCCTCGTAGAGTCATCCAAGGAGGAAACCTCTTTATAAAGAAAATAAAGAGGGTGACATATTTCGACCGCATCATCATACATAACTAAAAAAAATAACATTAACAATATCCAACAAATAATCGTGACTTTTCAATTATAAAATATTTATTAACTAATTAACTACCCGATCATAATTCATTAATGACATAAATTAACTCACTACCTCTATTGCGTCTGAAGTGATCTTGGGTTAAAACTTAGTATGTTCAAGTATGTCCTCTTTCAACTCAGCTCACCTCAGCTCAGTTCGACGCTCGACTAGCTCAGTACGACGCTCGACTTATTTACAACCGTATGTAAAGATAAGGTTTGAGGTTTTAGTTAAATAATATATTTGTAAAATCAAATCTTTCTTTTTCTCTTAAAATGGAGCTAATAATTAAGGATAAAATAATATTATATATTTGACCTTTTAAAATAAATTATTTTATCTGTGAATTATTATGAAGCATGTGAATTGTTAGTAATGATGAAGTTGTACTCCCTTCTTCTAAAAATAAATATATTCAATAAATTATATATATATATATATATATATATATATATAAATGACTACAAGTAAATTAAAATTTATTAGTTAATTAAATATTAAATAAAAATTATAAATTAAATTAAATTAAAAAATTATAAGTTAATTAATTTATTAATTAAAAATTATAAATAAATAAAATTAAATATCATAATTATTTAAAATATTAAATAAATATATATATATATATATATAATGTAGGGCTCATGCTTGCATCCACTAACTTATAGTAATAAAACCTACTTCAGTCAACCTCCACTCACCCTTAATCACGTACGAACCCACCGATTCTTCTTTAACTAAGTCAACATCGATCCACATGTAAATGAATGACAATAAATGAGAAGAATAGTAAGTTCGTCCCCACAATCATTATCTCCATCTCCAACAAAACTATAAAATCAACAAATAAACAGTCTATTAGAGGGAGCAGTACTTAACTCTTAATCCTGCCAATTTATTGTTGATGACTACACTTAATATTTTACCTAACAAGATTGCTAGTTCAATGTTTGTTCAGCCTTACAGAGATTTGTGAGCTTAGCTAATTAGCTCAGCATGTGTAACGATCGACTACAGAGTTTATTGCATGCGGTCAGAGTGATTCGATGGCCGAACAAATCGAGTTGTTGCAACGTCTATCCGATCATATCAAATGAATGAACTGTTAAATTGAATCGGATTTAATAATATAAAAATACTAATATTTAAATTAGAGCTTTCCTAAAAGAGATCTGCTAAATGTCGACACAGTTTATTGGGCTTTCTTAATGTAACATAAGCCCATAAATATTTGCAGGTGTCCCCTGAAAGTTTCGATATTTCAGTAAATGTATCGAAGGGAAAAAGAGAAATATTATTGGCCAAGAGAATTTTTTCTCCTATCCAAAATTGGAGATGACGGCAAACTATGTATATGGTTGGAAAGTTGACGGAAGGAAGACTTCATGCAAATTTACAATACAAAGTCATTAGTGTCAAGTTAAAAAAGGATTTTCAACAATGATCCTCTGACGCTTAAGTCAATTTTTGATGAGTAGAAAAGATGGAGAACTGTTCAAGAATGTGTAGAAAATAAAGTTGCGTATCTCTTTGCCTATAGGTGGGAACATCCTTTTATAGTGTTACTGTAGCGTTCGTACACGCATCTCAAGGCTTAGACATGCTTTTCTAGATGTCCTAGAAAAAGACAAGTCAAAAGTGTCTCTGACACTATTCCTTAAACAATCATTCAACTTTACGATACGACAACCTGAAAGCTTTTAAAATACAATTTGTCTGACACAAACTCCCAAGAAAATATGATGGGATATTTCGTGGGTCCACATGTGGTCGATCGACCGCTGCTTGGCTAGGTAATCTTTATCTAGATGTCATGCATAGAACATTATCCTTCTTTTCGTTCGGTTGTATTACTGTCGGAGGACTGCCCTTGGTCTGACCAAACATACCTCCTGATATGAGGGAGTTGTTGCTTGATTATCAACTTTAATCATGGGCTTTCTTAGAGCAATCAAGTTTACTTTCTGGACCGATGCCTTCGATTACTCTAATTTTAACTTCCACATCTATTATTTTTCTTCTATTTTGACCCATTAATAGAATTCTTCTTCATCATGGCATCATTTTCCACTATATTGACGATTGAAAATACAAACATTCTTTTTTAAAAAAAGATGCTCTTTGTAATTAAATTATTCGATGGCAAAGAAAGAAACACCCAAAAGTTTAAAGTAAATAAGCGAGCGTCGACTTTTGCTTTATTTCCCTTTCTCGACCCTTGATCGATCATATTTTTCAAAAAAAAAAACTATATTAATTTATTATTATTTAAAAAAAAAAAAATGGAGAAGGTCTTACTGACCACGATTAACAAAAAAGGATTGGCTACCAACCAAAGGCCAATTAACTCAACCACTCACGTTCAACGACAGCGGCAAGAAGCCGCCCCCGTAAACTAATCCCCCAAAGCGATTCGATGCCGCTGGACCGTCCCCCATCAGACCGGACCGGCCGATATGCCCGTGACAACGATCCGTCAACCACGGAATCGAACCGTTCACGTCAAGGGGCACGCTGGTAATTTCATACCGCAGTGGGTTTTCTTAGTGAACCATCTTAATCGCCAACGTCACCGATTCGCTTAATTATGGGCAATTAACTCTTTCTAGCAACTGAATTTGCACCGAAAAAGGTGTCCTTTTATGTTTTTATTTTATTTAATAGGAAAAATCTTATCTAAACGATATATAGATATATATATAAGGCGACATAAAATTGAAAAAGACGTTAGAAAACTATTGATTTTGTGATAATTAATTTTCACCGCACTGAACTGGTCTCTACGTATCTATCGAACAAACTCGATCAACGCACCCGATTGAGAAAATATGTTTGTTAAAATGATTGAAATTTTAGTTAAGACAAAAAATGAATTGCATTGGCGACTTGGTTTAGAGTTACAGGAGGAATCTTGCTAAGTAAAACAATGATATATATTAAATATAATTTTATTCGAGTTCGATTGACTCGGTCGATCCATTGGGTCTCACCCACTCCCTTATATTTTTCTCGTGAAGTGGACAACTCGAGTTTGTTGTGTCCATATATAAATATTCCAATGCTGATGATATATATATAGCTATATATATATATATATATATATAGATTTAAGCAACTATATATGTGGATGGATTATGTCTAGGTGAGACACGGTATAGTTTTATTAGGCTCGTGTATTTTCATGTTGTGACTCGATCGATGTGATTTAAAATGAGTCGTGTAGGGCAGGGCTAGGAAAGACCTTAAGTCCCATCTAACATAGATTCGAGATTGGGTGACTCATGTTGGCCCACACTTGGGCTCGCAACCCCAATTTATTATTCAATTATATATATTTAATTATATCTTGACTTTAATTATTATAAATATTGTGTTACAATATGAGAATGATAATACATATGTAATTATAAGGTTATATATCTTCTTAGCGTATAATCAGATAGATTATATATATATAATATGACTTATTCTAAACGATGTAAAAATAATAATTATGTATTTTTATTTCATTAAATAATGTTATTGCTTAGGTTGTGTTTCCATATACTAAAGATAATATTGCTAAAGTTTTTTATCCTAGCTAGTGTGATGCGATTTTATATAGCGAATAAAATGACAATTCATTAGATTTAATTTGTATATGAAAATTTTTCTTAATTATGAAATTCTCTTCGATGTTTGGCACAACTTCTTTCCACGCGTTAATTAAAAGAGACGAAGCTTGGTGTTTGACCGATCGAGACTAACTGGAAGTCGTGCATGATTTTTGACGGGCAGTGCAACCTTTGTATTGCTACTAATTAAAGATTAAAGAGGAAGAAATTAAGCATAATTAATACGAAGAAGAAAACTTGGTCTAGATGATTAAATGAATTAAGATGCTGTAGTTAGTAGCGTGGATGGGAATGATGTGTAAGCTTCGTGGAAAACGCGCTTACTAACGTAATCTAAATTAAATGTTTGCATTTTATTTTATCTATATATTGGTGGCGAGAGATTGAATATAAGACAAAAAAAACTAATCTTTAATTAACAATATTATTATATAAATTTCAACCCTACATTAACTATCTAATTTGGTGATTCAACAAAGTAGCCACCGTTAATTACTTCTAAGCTGTAGGATATGAATTGAGTTGACTTCCATTGAGGCGACTTTTAACCAGCTGGGGGTGTACGAACGTTTAGGATCCTTTGAGATAGTCAAAAGCAAGTTATAATGGGGATCAAGGCGGATTTTGACACAATGCCTTCAATGCTCAAGTTCAATCTCAGCGATTAGAGAGTTAAAGCAAAAGAAGAAGAAGATGTTAAGTAAAGAAAAAAAGATGTTTTTTATGTGTGTACCTCCGTTCGCAAGAGTGGACCCTTTTTTATATAGCTTTCTTGATGGGAGAAACAACACCTTGCATTCCTCTTTAACCACATTTTAGTTGAGGAGGTGCCACAATACCACATCGTCCTTTACTCCTTTATCTGTGCCCCTAGACACCCATGTTTTAAGGGCATCTCCAATGAAAAATATTTGGAGAAAATATTTCTCCAAATATCCCTCCCTCTCAAATATCCTCCACAATCAAATATCCCCCATTGTGGAGGATATTTGAGAGGTGAATAGAAATCACCGGGCATAAAATAATCAAATATCCCCCATTGTGGAGGATATTTGAGAGGTGAATAGAAATCACCGGGCATAATTTTATGCCCGGTGATTTCATTCTAGGTGGCATGCAAGTGGGCCCCACAAGGGGTAAGATTATCTTTTTTGAGATATTTTATTATATAATTTGAGATATTTGAGAGTAAGATATTTGATAGGTGAGACCTATAAATATTTAGTTGAGGGGATATTTGATTGTGAGATTTGAGAAGTGAGATATTTGAGTGATGATGTGGAGGTGGGGACCACAAATATTTGGAAGAAATATTTAGTGTTATTGTGGATGCTCTAATTGAGGAGGCCATGACGCCACATCATCTCCCATCTGTGCTCCCAAATAACCACGTTCTGGCATGAGGAGGAGGTCATAATCCCACATCCGTCATTATCCATTGATATGATATGTTATGAGTGGACCTAGTACTAGTGAGGTGAAAGTCAAGGTCAAGGTGAAGTGACAATGAAAGTCAAGGTGAGATGGTAATCAGGATCAGAGTATAAGTAAATGACTAAGTCATCCGCACCAAGACTCAGCTCCTCACCCTCAACGTTAAGGCATTCAGCATGGAGTCGCTCAACTTTAAAACCGATCAGACTTAAGGACCTCAATGCTCTACACCTCAGTGCCAAGACACACAGAATAAATCATGTCAGCCCAAATAGTCAGTCGGGTTTACAAGATAGCTCCTTACCTCTTAGCATATGCCTGAACGACCCAAGGGCTAGACGGGTTTACAGGGAGTAGTTCCCTATCTTGCAACACTAAGGCAACTCTCAGCATATAGTCGGTTGGCCCAAGCGTCGATCGAGTTTACAAGGCATAACTCCCTATCTCCCAGCATATGTTTGGACGACCCAAGGGCTGGTTAGGATTACAAGGCATAACTCCTTATCTCTCAGCATATGGTCGGTCGGTCATAACATCGGTCGGGTTTACAAGGCTTAGCGCCCCCACATATATAAGGCAAATATATGAGGTAATTTTCAGTACAAACTTTGTTGGTCTAAGAGTTGGTCGTACTTAAGGGAGTTAATTCTCCATTTCTATTGTCAAGTCTCCTATCATATAGTCAGTCAGCTATTAGGTCAATTGGACTGCCTATAGGAGACAATATTTCTAGAATCGTAACCACCAGTAAGAAAATAATAGCTACGTGTCAGGGAATATTCTGTTGCTAGAACATATACGCGCGATGGAACCTTCCTCGAAAGGTGGTTATACCCCTCCTATCGTCCGACATATTCTGACACTAAATATTCTTTGTCGCCTCATTATTACAGAGGTTATGAGAGGCAATATGAAAAAGGGTTTCCTTCGTTGGCGAGGTGCGCAAAAATGAAACATCCTCATGCTTTCAATTGCAGATATGCATCTACTGTTCATTTTCTTCTTCACTTTTCGCTCGGGCATCGTACTGACTTGAGCCTTGGAAGACCTGTGCCAGAGACCCCCTCCCTGGTTCTCGCCTTTTCCCTCTCTCTGGTGTGTAGAGAAGAAGAAGGAGTCATTTTCTCCCTAGTTCAAAGTCTTCTCCAGTCAACAACAGAAGTATGTACCTAGTGCGTTATCTCTCTCACTTTTAGATAGGATCATCTGTACCCCCAGTCAGCCATGTTTTGGTCGAGGGCTAGCATGTCGTCATTCCACGTTCTTCGTACCTTCCGCTAACCACATTCTCTGCACTCAGGGTGAGGGGCTCTTAGGGCGTCCGGACATAGATGCATTCGGACATCAAGGAATCGGGCTTCTATTGAGTCAGATGTTAGTCAAATATAGAGTAACATTGCTCACGGCTAGGTCAAATGTAAGCTCGGCTTGATTTGACATGAGCACTATCTTGGTCGAGTGTGATCTCGCCTTACCTTTGACTTGTTGGTGCAATATCCCTCAGGTCAAGGTTGACCTGGGTAACCAAGCTGAGTCTTGGTTTGGGTTTAGATGTTTGACAATAAGATATTGATTGAAGAAGAGTCAAGTAGGTCAAGGTTGACTGGATACTTGACTGGAAAGTCCTAACTGGGATGTTAGGCAAAATGAAAGTCCTGGTGAGTGAAGCCAGGCAGAAGAAAAGTCCTGGTGAGTGAAGCCAGGCAGTAGGAAAGTCCTGGTGAGTGAAGCCAGGCAGAAGGAAGTCCTAGTGAGTGAAGCTAGGCAGATGGAAATCCTGGTGAGTGAAGCCAGGTGAAAGTCCTAGTGAGTGAAGCTAGGCAGATGGAAATCCTGGTGAGTGAAGCCAGGTGAAAGTCCTAGTGAGTGAAGCTAGGCAGATGGAAAACCCTAGTGAGTGAAGCTAGGTGAAAGTCCTGGTGAGTGAAGCCAGGCAAGGGAAAATCCAGATGGATCAAGGATGATCGGACATCTGGTGCTGGGAAGTCCAAGTAGGTCAAAGGATTGACTGGATACTTGGCATGAAAGAAAAGTCCAAGTAGGTCAAAGGGATTGACCGAATACTTGGCACAGAGAAAAGTCCAAGTGGGTCAAAGGGATTGACCGGACACTTGGTAAGGGAGTCCTAGCAGGTCAAGGGAGTGACTAGATGCTAGGCATGACATACCAACAGGTCAAGGTTGACCGGATGACATACCAACATACCAACAACTCAGTTTGACTTTTAACCTGATTATACTACATGAATATCGACTATCTACCGCATCAATTACCATTAGATTTAATTGTTTCTATATTTTATATTTAAAAAAATTAATAAAAATTAATGAAATTAACTTCACGGCTTAAGCTTACATTCAAAGCTTGCCATTAAGCATATTGTCATCATCATTGTCAAGTAGTCTCCCATCATACAGTCGCTCATACTTAATGGACTTAGTTCTCTATTTCTATATTCAAGTCTCCCATCGTACAGTCAGTCAGCTATTAGGTCAGTCAGACTACTTACAGGGGACAACATTGTTAGAATCACAACAACCCATCAGAGAATAGCATTTACTTATCAGAGAATATTCTACTGGTATAACATATACATGCGATAGAACCTTCCTCGAAAGGTGGCTATACCCCCTTCCATCGTCCGACATATTTTGACACCAAATATTTCTTGTCACCTCATTATTACGGAGGTTATGAAAGGTGATATAAAAAGTGAGTTTTCTCCATTGGCGCCAAGATACGAAAAATATCCTCACGCTTTACAATTGCGAATACGCATCCACTGTTCATTTTCTTTTCTACTTTTTGCTTGGCCACAGTATTGACTTGAGCGTTTAATGACCTGTGTCGGAGACTCCTTCCCTAGTTCTCGCTCTAACGTTCCCTTTGTCCTCTCTTTGGTGTGTGTAGAGAAGAAGGAGCCCTTTTCTCTTCAGCTCGAAGTGGTATCCCAGTCAACAGTAGAGATGCGTACCCAGCTCACCATCTCCCTCGCTTTCAGATAGGATCATCTGTACCCCCAGTCAGCCATATTTTGGTTGAGAGCTACCACGTCATCATTCCATGTTCTCCGTACCTTCCGCTAACCACATTCTCTACACTCGGGATGAGGGGCTCTCGGGGCATAGATGCATTCAGACGTCGAGGAATCATACTTCTATTGAGTCAAACGTCGAGTCAAATTTAGAGTAACACTGTCTGTGGTTAGGTGGAACTTGAGTTTGATTTGACTTAACTCGAGCCCTATCTTAACCGAGTATGGTCTCGTCTTGCCTTTGACTTGAAATATAGTTTAACTTTTAACCTGACTGTACTATGTGAATGCCGACTATCTACCACATCAATTAATTGTTTCTATTTTTTATATTTTAAAAAAATGAATAAAAATGAATGAAATTAACTTCAAAGCTTGAAGCTTGTCATTCAAACGAAGCATTCACATCATATACAAAAAATTTACAAATATATATATATATATATATATATATATATATATATATATATATATACATATATATATATATATATATATATATATATATATATATATATATATATATATATATATATATATATGATCCTGTCCGAAAGCTAAATCAACGGACGCTGGGCACTTGGCGCTCTCCAAGCGGTTGACGTAGATCTCCTGACTGTCTGCACGGGCCTCCGGTGAACCTGCACAGAAGTCGGGCCGGGAAGGGGTTCCCGGCGACGACCCTCCGACGCTCAAGTCAGGCAAGCGAACAATGAAGAAGTGACTCCAAAAATCGTAGAACGCGTACCTCTGGTGAAGTGCAAAGCTCCTTATATAGAGCTGGGGAGGAGCTCAGACACACATACCTAGACAAACACGTGTCCTCAGCCCATATCTCAGTAAGGGTCTGTCAGCAAGCTTACCTGACACCATACTGCTACAGTCCAAGCATGTCTTCGATGGGACAGCGGAACCCCTTGTCGTCAGATTTGGAGTATGGCTGGATTATAAAGCATGTCCGCTGTCAGAATATGTCCCTTGTCCTTTTCTCCTTACTCCCTGTCGGGCGTCCGGTCGGCAAGCACTTGCCTTACGTCCGGCCGGCCATATACAGTGATCTACTTGGGAGATACTCGGTAATGTGCTTCGTAGAGACTGTTAACAGTATGCTACCTTATGTCTTCGGTCGAGCGTGCCGTCCGCTCAGCCTTACGGCCCTGTTCAAAGAGCGCCGGAACCCCGACTCCTGCCGGGGCGCCTTTTGCCCTCAATTGGACATCGGTCGGCCGGCCGGGCGGTCGGCCCCCCATTCTCCGGTCGGCATAGCGATCCCACCTTTTCTAAGTCGTCCGGTCGGCCACCTGGCCCTTTGACTTCCACGTGGCGTTGACTCCCCAAGACGGGGGTCCCCTGCTCTTATCTCCGGATCAATATATATATATATATATATATATATATATATATATATATATATTCACAACAACTCGTCAAAGAATAACATTTACTTATCAAAGAATATTTTGCTACTATAATATATACATGCAATGTAACCTTTCTCGAAAGGTGGTTATACCCCTTTCCATCGTCCAACATATTCTGACATCAAATATTTCTTATCGTCTCATTATTACGAAGATTATGAGAGATGATATAAAAAGAGTTTTCTCCATTGGCGAGATACGAAAAAAATGTCCTCATGCTTTACAATTGCGAATATGCATCTACTGTTCATTTTGTTTTCTACTTTTCGCTCGGCCACCTTACTTATTTGAGCATTGGATGACTTGCGCTGGAGATTCTCTCTCTGGTTCTCGCTCTAACATTCTCTTTGCCCTCTCTTTGGTGTGTGCAGAGAAAGAGCCCTTTTTTCTTCAGTTCGAAGTCTTGTCCCAGTAAACAACGTACCCGACGCACCATCTCCCTCGCTTTCAGATAAGATCATTTGTACCCCCAGTCATCCATGTTTTGGTCGAGGACTACCACGTGTCATTCCATGTTCTCCATACTTTCCGCTAATCACATTCTCTGCACTCAGGGTGAGGACCTCTCGGGGCATTCGGGTATAGATGCATTCGGGCGTCAAGAGATCAAACTTCTATTGAATTAGACGTCGAGTCAAATTTAGAGTAACACTGTCCGTGGTTAGGTCGAACTTGAGCTCGACTTGACTTAACTCGAGCCCTATCTTAACCGGGTATGATCTCGCCTTACCTTTGACTTGTGATTTAATTTGACTTTTAACCTGACTGTACTATTTGAATGCCAACTATCTACTACATCAATTAATTATTTTTATATTTTATATTTTAAAAAAAATGGATAAAAATGAATGAAATTAACTTCAAAGCTTAAGCTTGCATTCGCTTGCCATTCAAACGAAGCATTCACATCTTATACAAACAAATTTACAGCTATATATGTAGAAGATCATTGATTTTTTTAAAAAAAAAAAAATCACAGCTACGTACGTAATGACTTTTTTCGTCTCTTGTTCTTTTTTCCACTTATTCATGCCCAGTTGTTTCAGGCAAGTAGCTGTATTTGTCTGAGAGTTATCAACCTCCAGTGATGGCCATAAAATGAGGAAAACATTCACCAACAAACACATTTTTCTATTCCCCCTCCCTTCTGTTTCTTTCTTTCTTTCTTGTTCCCTACAACAATAAGGCACTCACCTACACAAAACACAATTATAATATTATTATTATACATGTGTCTTTCTTGCAGCTTTCTGTTAACTGAGAGGCTGATGCATACCGTAAAGCAAATTAAACAAGAATAAAGAAAATTTCTTGTTTCTTCTCCCACTTTTTGGATTGCCCTGCGTCTAAAAGTGTATATATATATATAATAAAATGACAGAGAAACAAATTAAAACTTAAGAACCAGTCAATCTTTCATTTTCTGACCAAAATACCAACCAATATTCTACCAAAACCTTCTAAAGAAAATTAACTGAATATCATCATCATTGTTATTTATCACCTTATATATAATATTGTTGTCTGTACTCCATTTCCATTACGAATCAAGCATGGTCTCCTTCTTCCTCTTCCTCCGCAGAGGAAGCTTCAGATTCAGCTTGTTCTTGCTCTGTCTTCTTCCTGTGCTCTGCTCCTCCCAGTACTACCCGCCGTCGAATCCGCGGCTGGAGAAGGCCTACGTGGCGCTCCAGGCCTGGAAGAGAGCCATCACCGCCGACCCCAAGAACGTCACCGGCAACTGGTGCGGCCCCCACGTGTGCAACTACACCGGGGTCTACTGCGCGCCGGCGCCAGACGATCCCTGCCAGATCACCGTCGCCGGAATCGACCTCAACCACGATGCGTTGCAGGGCACCCTCCCTGAGGAGCTCGGCCTCCTCGCTGACCTCGCCGTCTTCCACCTCAACTCCAACGGCTTCCGCGGCACTCTCCCGGCGTCGTTCAAGGGATTGAGACTCTTGTACGAGCTCGACATCAGCAACAACCAGTTCGAGGGCGGGTTCCCCTCCGTCGTGCTCGAGCTACACTCGTTGAGGTACCTCGACATCCGCTACAACCGTTTCTGCGGCGGCGTGCCTTCCTGCCTCTTCGATCTCCGGCTGGATGCTCTGTTTATTAACAACAATGACTTCACCTTCTCCATCCCGGAAAACATCGGGAACTCGCCGGTGTCGGTGCTGGTCTTCGCCGACAACCAGATCAACGGATGCTTCCCCAAGGCCATCGCCAACATGCGCGACACCCTGCGCGAGCTCATCATCATGAACAGCGGCCTCAGGGCCTGCATCCCGCCGGAGATCGGCCAGCTCACCAAACTCCGCGTGCTCGACCTCAGCTACAACCACCTCGTCGGCCACCTGCCGGCCTCCATCGGCGACATGAAGAAGCTGGAGCAGCTGGACGTGGCCCACAACAAGCTCTCCGGCGAGATCCCCTGCGGCATCTGCGACCTCCCGCGGCTCAAGAACTTCACCTACTCCTACAACTTCTTCTGCGAGGAGCCGGAGAGTTGCCTCAGGATCCGCCGCCACGACGACCGCTTGAACTGCTTCCCCTTCCGGCCGCTGCAGCGCCCGGCCGAACAGTGCGCCGCTTTCCTCTCCAAACCCAAATTCTGCGACTCCAACGGGTGCATAGCCCACCCACCGCCGCCGCCGCCGCCGCCGCCGCCGCCCCCTGTTCATCCGTACTGAAAATGAGATCGTTCCTGGTGATGATTGCTCGATGCATTTACAGTTTACACTTTAATTTTCTCCGTCAAATTCGAAGTTAATATATGATTTGTGAACTTTAATTAGATTACTGGATATAAAAAATAAAGCTTTGTGAATTGTGAAACCCATTACGTCTTTCTTCTTCTTCCGCTTCGCTGCAATTCTTCACCTAAACGAACGATCGAACGAACGAACGAAATCTCTTGGTCAACTTCTTTCCTTAGGATGCCAGGCTGTTGAGCACCAAAGAGGCGAAATGTCTGATATGTTCGTAGACATCTGCGGAAGGAATACGAGTCTTAATGATAGGTACGCACCTTTCGTCATCTGTTGGATGCTGCGTTTCTTCCGCATGGCGCTGTGCCAGGAGTCAACGCAGTGAAAGGGTCAACCTCCTGCTCGGCTTCGAGGCAGATGCCAACTTAAGGAGAAGGGAGGTTCACTTGATGTGGTTAGACAATCGCGATCTTTCATCATCGTCTTACAGTGGCAATGAATCTACGAGGGAAATACCCACTTGAGGAACATTGATCATTAGTTCTTTGCCATAAGAAGAAAAACTCAAGAACACACACTACTCGATAACAGTGATCAGTATTTTTTTTAATATGACGATGTGTGGATCATGCCTTTTGGGCAGTCGAGGCATCCTTTTGGAAAGTTTAAACCACCTTTTACAGATTAAGGAAAAAAGTTTTGGGAGGAAGGGAAAAAAAATAGGGAGAGAAAAGGCTAGCTCAAATCTAAAAATACCGATGACTTGAATAAGTCTTTCTCAATTTACTAATTTTTATGAATTCCGAGTTAATTACTTCTCAGCCTTGAATACCTGGATTGTAAAAACAAAAAAATCACGCCTCTTCAATCTACATAGACGGAGTGATATCGGACATCGAAACCTCTTCAATCTATAGAGACGGAGTGATATCGGACATCGAAAAGTTTAAAGGTCACTCTTGCTATTTAAAATGACGCTGGGCCAAACGACATTTCCTACTGTTGCTGGAGCCAATGTCCTGCACCTTTCTTAATTCTGATTTAATGGTCTTCAATGTGACTTAATGATCTTCAATTCTGATGGAATGATAAAAGGGTAAAAATTAAAGAACACTCTAAATTATATATATACCCATCAAAAGGCGTCTTTTTTTTCATTTTTTTTGTTTCTTCTGAAACAATGCCTTATAAAATATTTTATTCTCAAAGTACTTCTTATCTAATGTTATCGTAACTACCGAGTAGTTATTATAAGAGTAACATCGTTTCTTATTTTTTGAGTGTATTTAATTTAAGATTATTATACATAATAAAAATTTAAATAATATAATGTAATAAAAATTTATTTGTTTGAAAAAGATTTTTTATATAACTTAATACAGAAAATGGTATAAGATTGCCACTAATAAAATAAAATATATAATAATATTATTATTATTAATGGTGATATATAAATAAATAAATTAGGACAATATTTTAAATTTGTTTTATTATTTTAGAATTTTTTTTGGATAATTTGTTGGGTTTTAAATATTAAGGTCGCGTGATCCTCTTTAGAAGCTGAGACCACTGAATGACTAGAATGATATAACTATAATGTTGACTAAGTCGCCATGTCCCAAAGAGGAGGGTATGATGAGCTATCTTCTATATTGACTAAATCGTCAGAAGATCTCTAATCAACGCTACCTGTAGACAGGGCCGAAGTTTCCTGAATTTCTAATACCCTAATGCTCGAGGCAGATCCCATAAATATATAAGGAATGATGATCCCGTCCGGAAGCTGAGTCAGATGAAGGCGGGTCTTGGCGTACTGGAAGTTGACGAAAAATCGCTGCAGCGTCGAATCTACCTGGCACCCCCCGGAAAGGTTCGCACATGCGGTTGACAAAGGAAGATGACCGGGACGATGACATTGCGGCTCTGCATACACTCAGACGAGCTCACGAGTCGTTAAAGACCAGAAATCAGGGGAAAAGTCCCCGGGTCAGGCCCTCCGATGCTCAAATCAGGTACTTTTTCCCCAGAAAGCACAGAGAAAGGACGAAAAGTAAAGACTAGTGAGAAATGACGAGTGAGCGTACCTGTATAAGAGCCAAAACATCCTTTTTTTATACTGCAACGGATGTTTCTGGGACCTAGCGGGTGTCAGGGAATGTCAGTTGTCAGGCTTTGTCTGGCGGTGAATGATACGTGGCTTCTCCTGATAGACTGGCAACATAACCAAAAGGGGAAGGAGCTCCGACTGTTAGTATATTCCCTGACATTATCTGACGAGCAGTTACGATTCCCTGGCTTGTTTATCCTGTAGTGCCTGGACGCTAGGTCTGCATCTCGACCTGCTTCGATCCGCTGCTATCAATGGTTTGTACGTTCCGACCTGTACGACCGGTCTGTATCCAGACCTGCTTCTATCCGCTGTTATCCTTGGTCTGTACGTTCCGATCTGAACGACTGGTCCATATCCCGACCTGCATCTGTTTACTGTTATCCATGGATTTTACGTTATAACCTGCACGACCGGTCTGTTCCCTGACCTGCTTATGTCCGTTGTTATCCATGGCATGTACGTTCTGACCTGCACGACTGGTTTGTTTCCCGACATGCACTCGTCTACTGTTATACATGGCTGGTATGTCCCAACCTGGACGCCAGGTCTGTATCCCGACCTGTATCTGTTCTACTATTATCCATGCTTGTACGTCCCGACCTATACGTCGGGTCTATATCCCGACCTGCATCTATTCTACTATTATCCATGACTGGTACGTTCCGACCTGTACGCCAAGTCTGTATCCCGACTTGCATCTGTTCTATTATTATCCATGGCTGGTATGTTCCGACTTGTACGCCAGGTCTGTATCCCGACCTGCATCTGTTCCACGATTATCCATGACTTATACGTCCCGACCTGTACACCGGGTCTGTATCCCGACCTGCATCTGTTCTACTATTATCCATGGCTAGTACGTCCCGACCTATACGTCAGGTCTGTATCTCGACCTGCATCTGTTCTACTATTATCCATGGCTGGTACGCTCCGACCTGTATGTCAGGTCTGTATCTCGACCTGCATCTGTTCTACTATTATCCATGGTTGGTACGTTCCAACATGTACGCTAGGTCTGTTTCCCGACCTGCTTCAGAGGCCTTCTTTACCTAGCCTTTGCGTGGTTTGTGGGCTCAGTCCTCAGCTGTGCCTGACCTGTGGGCCCAGTTCTTGATCGCTATTGAGGCTGGTTTTTTGTTTGACTTGTGATCCTCTCCTTTGACCGCCCCGTCAGTTGAGACTTTGACCCTGGCCACGTAAGCTTGACTTTTGACCTCTACGTAAGCTTGACTTCTGACCAGCCACATAAGCTTGACTTCTGACCAGCCAAATGAGCTTGACTTTTGACCAGTCACGGAGGCTGGACTTCTGACCTTCACGTAAGCTTGACTTCTGACCAGCCTGTGGTCTTAACTCCTAACCACATCATCTTACTGACCCCACAATCATGCACCGTATCAAATGGGATAATAAATAGAATAATGAAATAAATAAAGAATGACTATGACGACATATATACCCTAGTTCAGGGGGCGCCGTTTGGTGGATCTGTGAGCTAGTCATGACGCTGATCGAGTCATCGTGACCCGAAAGAATAGATGAATATGAGTCGAATGAGGAGCTGGATCTGACAATCGAGAGTTGGACGCAACATGGATCCAAAAGGCGACATGCAACCCAAAATACAACAGCGACTCACAGGCCGAGATATTAACGACACAATCCAAAACACGATATCGGCTCGAAGGTCAAAACACAATATCGGCTTGATGGTAGGATAGACACAGAGCCGACATAGAGCTGAAACAGGTGCAAAGTAGGCGCGTAGACTGCCGACATGTGAGTTGTCGGGCCGTGAGGTTGCCGGTAAGGGGGACTATGGCGCGTGGCACCGGGGGGTGGCGCATGGAGAGGGAGAAAGGGTTGTCGGCGCTAGGAAGGCGGCGGTGGCAGTCTCAACACTAGAGAAGGCATTAGCATTGGAGTTGCTCACTAGGGTTGCTAGCGAGAGGGGTTGCGGTGCGTGGCGCCTACCGCCGAGGGTGGTTGCGACGCGTGGCGCCTGTTGGCGAGGGGGGTTGTGGCGCGTGGAGAGGGAGAAAAGGTTGTCGGCGCTAGGAAGGTGGCGGTGGCGACCTCAACGCTAGAGACTACGTCGGCGTTGGGGCTACTCGCTAGGGCTGCCGGCGAGAGGAGTTGTTGACAAGAGGAGAAGGAGATGGGGCTGCCTGCGCATGGCGACATGCGTGAGAGGAGGAGGCGATGGTGTGGTCATCGACATGGATAGGAGGAGATAGCATCGAGGAGAAGGTGTCACAGTGGCTGTGGACGCCAGGATGGAGAGGGAGGCATCGCCTAAGCTACTGGTATGCCTAGGGAGAGAGAGAGGCGACATCCCTATGCGTGGTCGGGCGACAGACCAGAACTCGATGCTCCTCTTTTCCTCCCTAATTTCTCTTGGGTCCCTAAGCTCCATCCGCATCACCGTGTTTGGTCAGCGGTAATATAATAATAAAATTTGTAATGCAATGTAATGTAATTAATATTAAATTACTATATTTGGTAAAAGAGTTGTATATTATGCATGTAATCTTTGATTACAAAGGTGATTATATTATTTCGTTTAGTGTCTATTTTTTTAATTCATATTATTATAAAATGACAAAAATATCATGTGATCTTTGCCAGTGCGCGATCGAAGACGGCAGTGACCAGAGGCAGTAGCGGTGACGGCGACGGTGACATCTACCACTAGTTGGTGCAGGAAATGGACTAGAGGTATATTTAACATTTAAATTTTAGTTAAACATTGAACTTGAAATGTAATTGGATTATATGACAATATTGATTATAAATTTTTTTTATCTTTTATAATCCATATTACATTCTATTATAACTTTAAAATTGTACCAAAACGAAGTAATCAATATTTTAATATAATCTTAATTACATTACAAGACTAATTATCTCTCACCAAATGTAGCCTTAGTTTATCTCAACTATAAGTTGATTGATTTAATTAATTAAATTTTTAATTTAAAAACTATTTAAAAAATTAACTCAACTCGTCCCTCTCTCACACACGTCGCCTGTGCCCGTCGCTTACCACCGCTCACCATCTCCGGCCAAATGCTAGTCACGTTGCATGTGCCAACCACATGTGGTCATGCCTGGCACCTTCGTCAGCCATTTCTGGCTGAATGCCAGTCACGCCACATGTGCCCGCCGCTTGGTACCTCTGCCCGTTGCCTGCCACCTTTGCCCCTTGCCCATCGAACATCAAATGTCACCCACTGAACGCACCAGTCGACCGCTAACACCATCGCCACCTACCATGTCCGCCTGCCACCTTCTCTCGGTGGCCGCCACTCCGCCAACCAGAAGTTGCCGTTGGATTTCGAATAATCCTTAAATCTAGAAAACCCTCTAGAATTGGAGGTAATATGATTCCGGGGTGTATTCCCTAATTGATGATGTATATTGATGTTGTCGGACATGAACGATTACTTGGGAATGAACCAAATAAGATTTTTGTTGATAATATTGGATGGATAATCAAGGTTATCAATGATAACCCCCAATCAAATATACCCTTAAAGTTATTGTAATAGTTATGACTAATTGCTATAATGTGTAAAAGCTATTCTATAACTATTATAAAGTGTAGAAGTTATTAAGTATTTGTTATGACTATTTTAAAGTGATTTTAATTAATTTAATATAATTTTTGATGAAATTTAAATAATTTTGATTAAGTTGATAAAAAATATTTTGATATAATAACATTTAGAAATTATGATTTAGAGTTAAAGATATTAAGATTTAGAATTTAACCATCTATAGAAGATATACTGTAAGCGTTACATATATTATATAGAAGCTATTCGATAATTACTACACTATATAGAAGTTACTTGGTAGTTCTGCAATATAAAAAATTGAGTATATCAAAATGTAAGATTTAGGATTTAGGATTTTAAAATTTACGATTTAACCACAATTTAAATAGGTTGCTCCGTAGTTACAACATAAAAAAATTTAATTATTTTATTAAAAATTTAAATCATAAATTTTAAATATTATTATATTAAAATATTTTTATTAACTTAATTAAAATTATTTAAATTTCATATAATTATTTAAATCAATTAAAATCGTTTGGAAAATAGACGTAGCACCTACTAAATAATTATTATAACGTATATAAGCTACTAACAAAATTGTTGCAATACTATATAATAATAATATTATTATTATATTAAATAATACACATGAACTACTATAATTGCACTGAAATTAAGATTCATCTCAATATAAAATATATAATTGGGCGTTCTTTTCACCTTTCATTGAAAAAAAAAAATAATTTTACATGCAGTCTCTATTAACAAACATATTTTTACATGTAGTTTTTATTCATGAAAATCTTTATTTTTACTCCCCAGTTAAATATCTTTACCTAATTACCATGATATTTTTAGGTACAAAAAGTCTAAAAATCAGTATAAATCCTCTTAAATTGAGTATATTAACTTAGAATCTAGTATATTTTCTAACAAATTGAGTACGATTCTTTTTTCACCTCAAAATATACTCGATTTTAGTTTAATGTGTTGAATTTAATAGGAATTATACTCATTTTTAGACTATTTGTACCGAAAAATATGAGGGTTAATTTCGATAGAAAATATACTCGATCCTAATATAGAGTACTAGATTATAGTGTAAAGTGTTGAATTTAACATGAATTATATTTATTTTTAGACTTTTTATACCTAAAAAATAAGAGGGATAATTTTGATAGAAAATATATTCGATTTTTAATATAAAGTAATGACTTTAAGAAGAATTATATTCATTTTTAGATTTTTTGTACTCAATTTTGGATTTTTTGTATCTAAAAAATTTGAGGGGTAATTTATGTATCAATATTTATATGAGGGAGTTGAAACAAGTAATACATGTAGAGAGTGGAAACAAAGTTTTTTGAATATAGAGATTGTATGTAAAATTAATATTATGATTGAAGATTTTTCTCTAATTTATCGAAAAAAAACATGACGTCTTTTTTATTAGCTATTTTTTTTTATTTAATCATCAAAATACAATTGTGATTTAATGACCATGTAGGAAAAGTTAGACACGATTTGGGCTTCCTAATTGGAAGTCCACTGCCATTACTATAATTTGGGCTAAATTGATGATGGTTAAAATCAATGAATAAACTTCGATAGAGCTTTAGAATTCTTTTTAATTTCATATTTAAGAGAATCAACGTTCGTGATTTTCATATTTAATTTCATATTCGATAGATCAAATTGATGATGGTTACCATTCACGAATCAACGTTGGCTATGGATAATACTCATGGACGAACTAAATGTCTTTAATTCATACTTAATAATATGGTGTGTAGTGGCTAGATAGTAAATAAATCCAATGTTCGTGAAAAATTTAATGTTCGGTTTGATAAAAATTTATTTATGTTTGTTCAATATATATAATACCAGTTAAACTAATAAATTTATAATTCGTTAAACTAAACGAATAAACTTGAACACATATGTATTAAACTCGTTAATGTTCGAGAATAATATTGATGAACATATTTGTGAGCAATGTTCGTGGTCACATGTTCACAAATATGTTCATGAACAACGTTCATCAATAAAACTCTTATCAACCTATTAAATAAATAAAAAAATAAATTTATCAAGCTAAAATAATTGACTAAATAAATTTAAAATGTAAAAATTTCAAACAATCAAATAAACTTGATTTGAGAACTTGATAATATTTAAACGAATTAAATTTAAAATCACGTTCGAACCAAATTCAAGTTCAATAAAAAAAACTAAGTTAAATTTAAATAATTATTTTAATAACTTAGTTCATTTTAGATTGAGTTTGACTTGACTTGACTTGACTTGACTTTTATTTTAATTAACTTATTAAATAAATTTGAACACCAAAATATTTTTAAAGAATAAATAAGAGATCAAAATTAGAAAAAGTTTGGATAAGTTAAAAGAGTCCAACTAAGCTTCGTGTTTATCTATTTATTTGCGTTTTGCATATTTTTTAAAAACAAATGTTTTATACATTCCATAAAAAATGCTTTAACACGGTATTGTTTATTCAATTTTTTTTATCTATATCTTTTATTTAATTACTGAATTTGGAGTGCACTAAATAAACTTGATCTCTTCTTCTATAAATAAGAGATCCAAATTTGAAAAAGTTTGGATAACTTAAAAGAGTTCAACTAAACTTCGTGTTTATCTCTTTATTTGAGTTTTGCATATTTTTTAAAAACAAATGTTTATACATTCCATAAAAATGCTTTAACACAGAATTGTTTATTCGGATAACTTTGTCCATGCCTCCAAACCAGTGTGGCTGAGTCAGATTCGCGTCACACATACTAGCTTTAAAGTCTCGATAAAATTAGATCTTTATCTTAGTCTCATCCCTATGCGAATTAGTTTAATTGAGAGAATAAATCATGGGCAAAAACTTAAAAGGGGCGTCCTGTTTTTTATTGAATCATCGAAGAGACCTTCCATTTGTCAAAACTGGTGTCCTATCCCTATAAAATAATATAAATACTCTATGACATAGTGTATATTTTTGACTCATGTGTTAGGACTCGTGTGGGTCAGAGGAGGTGAATTATTTCGATTCCTTTTTTTCGATGCTTTGTATACTTATCGTTAAAATCTTGCTTCAATCTTGACTCTATATACATAACTTTGAGATTTAGTTAATATCCATTTTCTTGAGATAACTAATTCAAATGATAACTTCTAGCGATCACATCCATTAAGAATTTCAATTTTTCGGAGGCGAAGAAACATCTTACAATATGTTCTTACAAGAACAAGAGAAAACAATACAAGACACAAATGAATATGAAAACAATAACACTTTACATTTAAAAACCTTATTTGTTTGATCTATTATAGCTTAGAAATGCTTTTTGATGATTCAGAAATACAGTAGCACTATCCTCCAAAACCTAAGAACTAACGGCAAAAAACTCCTCGAAACCTCTCCTTTAGAGTCTTTAGGTCGGGGCTAATTTTTACTTATCAGCCTGTTAGGACTAAAATGACTCGTACTAATGAAGATATCTCCTCTTTTAAATCATAAGCCCCCCTTAAGTGGAACGTCTATTCGTTTGACGTCCGATCCTCAGTCCTGTTAGAGTGTATACTAAAAGCCTAGCTTTTGGTATAAACATTTATCTAGAAATAAGAATCACATTGGTCAAATGTCTACATTTATGATAAATGTAGTTGTTCAATTAATTTATATTGTAGATAGCATGGTGTGTGGTGTCACACACAGAGGATCATGTTATCAGTATCTTATAAATTATAAACAGTAGCTCACGACCATAATGGAAAGGAACAAACCATTGGAAGGTCGTAGTGTGATTAGGTATCAGTTTATCTTGACTGTATAATTATACTAGTACACTCAGAGTGTATTGAGTAGGACCATTTGAGGTCGTTTCTTTTATACTGACTTTATAAAGAAACAAAGACCTCGGTTATTATGGAAGTGTGTGCTCTTAATCCTAATATAATAACAAGCACATATATTTGATATTTATTTCTTTAATTTATCAATGGGTGAGATTTAGTTCGATAAATCAATAAGCCCGATAAGTTGGGAAATGGTATCACTTATAGTGTGTGTTGTTGATTATAAAAGGAAACTGTGTCCTAGAGATACTAGGTTGATAATGTCCTCAAGAGGAGCTCATAAGGATTGTCATGTTAAACCCTGCAGGTGGACTTAGTCCGACATGATAATAAGGTTGAGTGGTACTACTCTTGGACTAAGATATTAATTAAATGAGTTGTCAGTAACTCACTTAATTAGTGGACATTCGATATCTTAAACACAGGGAGACTAACACACTCATAATAAGAAGGAGCCCAAAATGTAATTTGGGATTGGTGCGGTAGTTCAATAATAGTTCTCTAGTGGAATGAATTATTATTGATAAAATTAAGTTGTGTGTTCGGGGCGAACACGGGATGCTTAATTTTATCGGGAGACCAAAACCAATTCCTCCTCTCGGTCCCTATCGTAACCTCTTATTTATAGAGTACTATATCCACCTATACCCACCTTCATACCCATGAGAAAGGGGCCGGCCAAGCTAGCTTGTGGTTCATGGGTGGCCGGCCCTAGCTTGAACCCAAGTTTAGGTGGCCGGCCCCATTAAATTAAAAAAGAATTTTAATTTTAATTTTTATTATGTGGAAGATATAATTTATTACAGAAAATTAAAATTAAAATATCTCACTTTAAAAGATCTACAAAAGATTAAAAGAAAGAGATTAGATCTCTTTTCTTATTTGTAGATTGGAAAGATATTTTATTTTTTCTCTTTGAAAATTATTCACATGTAGAAAATTAAAATTATATAAATTTCTTTTTATCAACCATGAAAGGATTTTAAAAGGAAATTTTATTTTTTAAAAATTTCCACAGACAAATAAGGAAGTTTTAATTGTTGATTAAAATTATCCTATTTGCTCTACATGAGGTGGTTGACCACATACAATTAATTAGGAAAATTTATTTAATTTTTCTTAATTAATTGTTGTCAAGGAAAGTTAAAGAAATTTTATTATAAATAAATTTCCTTATTTGCCAAAGCCAAGGAATATAAAAGAAGGGTAGGGGTGCCTTCATGGGTAACAACCTCTATTATTTTCTCCCTCTTTTCTTTGGTGTGGTGGCCGGCCTTCCTTTCTTTCTCTCTTCCTCTTGTTGGCCGAAACCTATCTTCTTGGTGGAGCTTTTGTTTGTGGCCGGATAAGAAGAAGGAGAAGAAGGAGAGAAAGTCTAGCATCCCTTGGAGCATTGGTGGTGACCGAAATTATTCATCCTTGAAGAAAATTATTGTGGCCGACCATCCTCTTCCTTTCTTCCTCTTTTGTGGTGGCCGAAACTTATCTCTTGCTTGGAGTTCTTGTGGTGGCCGGATACTACTTGGAGAAGAAGAAGAAGAAGGAGAGAAAGCTTGTATCCCTTGGAGCTTGGTTGGTGTTTTGTTCTTCGTCCTTGGTGAAGCTTCTTTGTGTTGGCCGAACCTAGCTAGGAGAAGAAGAAGGTGCTTGGTGGTTTCTCATCTCGGAAGATCGTTGCCCACACAACGTCCGAGGTTAGAAGAGGAATACGGTAGAAGATCAAGAGGTTTTTCTACAAGGTATAACTAGTAATTTTTCTTTCCGCATCATACTAGTTATTTATGGAAATAATACCAAATACAAGAGGCTTACGATTCTAGAATTTCGAATATGTTTTTCGATGTTGTGTTCTTTTGTTTTTTCTTTTCCTTGTGATTTGATTGTTCTTTTCGGTTAACCTAAAGTTATTTTAGGAAATTAAATATTAGCTTTCTATAAAATGTTTTGTCTAGTCGGTGGTGGTTGCTCCCATATCCAAGAAGGCCGTGTGCCTCGCCACGTCAGTACTGGGAACCAATTATGGAAATTAATATTTAATGGAATTAATAACTTAAGGTGATTTGGGTCGAACGTGTTAAGTTCCGCAGGAGACCCAAGTCAAAACCTAAAAGAACGAATAGATTAAGTTTTGGATCAAACGTGTTAAGTTCCGCAGGCGATCCAAAATTTAATTTAAAAGAACACATGGTAGCTAGGAAAAGGTTCAGACCTTTGTACAAAATTTTTGTACAGTGGAACCTCTAGGTTTTCCGAGTAGCAACCAACAATTGGTATCAGAGCTAGGGTTTTGTCTCTGTGTATTTGGTATTAGTTTAATTATGCACATGTCATACATAATTTAGGCAGGTTAATAGTAGGATGTGCTAACTTTGTGGATGCAGGATCCAACTATTATGACTTTTAGTTATTATGTGTGTGATTGGACCCTTGGACATGTCAAGGGCATTTATATGTGTGTGCATGATTGTATTATAAAATACAGCAGGAGCTGTATTTAGTTTGATTAGGATTTTATTTTTGATCTAGATACATGTACATTCCTTTTATGGAATATAGGATCAAAAATGTAAAATTCTATTTATGTCGCGGATCGAATCTTGCAAAGCGTGGAACCTTCTAAGGACCAGAGGCGCAGCGGAACTAGGAGCAAGATGGATGCGACAGCTAGTCCCGGTGGCGGTGGCCAAATATGGCAGCAGCTTGGGATGACAACACACGGAGGACAACTAGAGATAAAAGCCATAATAGTTGAAAATTAGATTTTCTATTTATTGCTTTTATATTGTCCTGTGCATGTTGGTTTACATATTTAGTAGGCTAGCATAGTTAAAATTCCTCATTTATAAATAACTAAGTGGGAGAGGGATTTTTAAGTAAACCCCATGGTCTCCATTACTGGTTTGTAAGTGATGCAAACAAGCTTGCGCGTTGGCTCTGAGTGCCTTCCTCCATAACGGATGAGCTTGTTTGTGGATCACTAGAACAGACTTCCATTTTGGATGACTATAGGAAGTTAATTAAGAGCGTGTGATCTTCCCCAACGGAAGGGGCATAATCTTATTAATGGACTTAGTGTCAAGTAATGGTATACACTTAGACACATTTAATAGTATCCTCCCCAACGGAGTCACTACTATCACTTGTGTGACCAAAGGGAAACCAACTATTGATTTGTCATAAAACTAGATTGGCAATATAATAAAATTAATAAACCCCTCTTACAAATGTTTGAATTTGTATACGTCCACACTAACGTGGCATACAAGATTCATGGTGTTTGAGGTAATTTTATTTGTCAAAAGGTTATATTGACAAGATAGTCAATGGGTAAAACCCTCCTCTTACAAATGATGAATTTGTATACATCCACACTAACGTGGCATGCAAAATTCACGGTGTTTGAGGTGTTGGTGAATTTAAATAATATTGTTTGAGGAATCAATATTATTTTAAATTAAAAAGTTTTGACCAAATATTTGATCAAAGATGATCAACTATTAATTTTATTCGTCATAAAGTAAAGTTGACGAGATAATAAAATTAATGAATAAAATCTCCTCTTCGATTTTGTATCGCAAAATTTATGGAGATTTTAAGGAGTTGATCTTGACCAAATATTTTGTGATTCTTAGGATGTTTGTCAATCCCTAGTAGTCATACTATAGAAAAAACTTAGTAGTCCCAATTGTAATGATTGGAAATAGGACTTGGACATTAAGGTAGGCCTTCTTAGAACTAAGAACAATTTAGGTGTATTTAATTCATTAGTTGAAACATGTCTAGTGGTGTTATCTACCAGAACCTGGAGTGTAGATACAAGATGCCATTAATCATGTCTGCAATTCATTGCAGGGTTCCAGGAAACCCGACAACTAAATGAAAGGTAAATCACCGTCCACATGGGCACTACTGTAAAAGTGGTAGCTATTGCAGTGGGAGATGTTTATCCTTTGATAAAAATAAAATATGGATTTTAAGTAATTGTCTTTACGTACCAAGTTTAGAAAGAACCTGATTTCAGTTTCTAAACTATTATAGATATTGTATCTATTTTGATAACAAAGTTGTTATCAAGAAAAATAGGGAAGTTATCTATTCTGGTATGATGGTTGACAATTTATAATCCAATAACTCCCACGATGCAACAAATGGAAATTAGTAACACATCTTCTAATTTTAAGAAAAAGCAACCTTCGGAAATGAACCAATTATATCTTTGGCATCTAAAAGCTAGGTTATACTTGAGTATGATTCATTGGTAGCTATTGAACTTTTGGGTTCATTGGTAGTGGAAATATTTCCAACCTGCGAGTCTTACTTGGAAGGAAAATAACCAAGAAGCTTTTAAGTCCAAGGGGTATGGAGTCAAAGATATGTTGAAATCGATTCATTCTGATTTGTGTGATCCTATGACTATCCAGACAAGAGGTAGTATTGAATATTTTGTCTATTTTATAGACAACTATTCAAGATACAAATAAATTTACTTAATGTACCGCAAGACTAAGTACTTTAATTAGTTAAAAGAGTACAAGGTTGATGCGGAGAAATGTTAAAGTAAAAAGTCACTATGGAAGATCGTAGTGGCAAGTACCTCTTGAGAGATTTTAGGAGTCACTTATTAGTAGTTGGGTTTCAATTCCAACTAACTGCATCTGGTACACCCCAACAGAATGGTGTAGTAGAAAGAAGGTAAAGGACTCTTATGGAATAATTAGATAGATGATGAGTTATTCAGAAAATTACCAAATTTGTTTTAAGGATAAAACTCTGAAAACGAAAGTGAACATAGTACCTTCCAAGTTAGAACTCTCTACTCATATAGAATTGCTGAATAGGCGTAAGCCTATTTTGAAGCATATTCGGATTCGGGTAATCCAGCACATATGTTAAAGAGAGATAATAATAAGTTGGATAGGAGTTCACTTGTTTGTAAGTTATCCTAGATAAACAAAAGTAGGTTTATAGTCTTAAAAATCAGAAGGTCATTGTTAGCATCAATGACTGATTTTAAAAGGACTATATAATGAACCACGTGCTCATAAGTAAATTTGTTCTTAAGGAAATAATAAAAGACATGTCTAATCTAGTACCAACTGTACAAGATGAGATACCACAAGAAAACTGTAACACGTATCACAAATGATACACAATTGCAGAAAATGTCTTATCGTAGTGGGAGGGTTGTTAAGCAACCTTAAAAGATTCATGTTTTGGGATAGTTTTTGAACTCGATCCCTGAAGGACATGAACCTGATCTCCGGACATATGACGAAGCACTCCAAGATAAATATGCAGCATCTTGGCAAAGAGTAATGAATAATAGAATTAGAATATATGTATTCTAATAAAATCTGGAAGCTTGTAGAACCACCAAGTGGTGTAAAAGCCTTTGGGTGTAAAAGGTCTATAATAGGAAAAAAGAGGGATAGACAGGGAGGTAGAAACCTTCAAAGCAAGGCTTGATGAAAAAGGAAACTTTTTTCACTGGTAGCCATGCTTAAGTCTATCCGGATTCTTTTATCTATTTGGCAAGTGGATGTCAAGACAGCATTCCTTAATGGAAGTCTTGAAGAAAGCATCCATATAAAGCAACCAAGGGTTCATTGCAAAGGCTAAGAGCATCTTGTGTAAGCTCAATCGGTCTATGGACTGAGGCAAAGCTTCAAGGTCTTGGAACATCCTGTTTATCAAAGTAATTCAGACCTATGGATTTATTTAGTAACCGGGTAAGTCTTGTGTATACAAAAGGTGTGATGGAAGCGTTGTGGTATTTCTTGTACTATACGTAGATAACATTTTTGGTAGTTGGAAACAATATCAAAATGTTGTCAGAAGTAAGGGTATGGTTGTCCAAACAATTCGATATAAAGGACTTGGGAGAATGAATATATTCTTGAGATCAAAGTAATAAGGGATCGCAAGAAAAGAATATTTTACTTATCCCAAACTTCATACATCGGAAAAATCCTTGCTCATTTTAAAGCATGCAAAACTCCAAGAAAGGTTTCTTACCTTTTCAGGATGGAGTAACTTTATCTAAAGATATGTCTCTGTAGACATCAAAGGAGATAAAGGAAATAAAGGCAGTTCTTTATGCTTCGGCTGTCGGAAGCCTAATGAATGCTATGCACGAGATAAGAAATCTGTTTTACCAAGGGCATAGTTGGCAGATATCAAAATAACTCTGGACAAGGACAGTGGACTGCAGTAAAGCATATATTGAAGTACCTCAGAGGCACTAGAGATTATATGCTAGCTTACAAGGCAGTTAATTTGGTCCTTGTGGGTTGCATGGATTTTGACTTCCAATCGGATAGGGACAATAATAAGTCAACCTCGGGGTTTTGTGTTTACTTTAGGAGGTAAAGTCATAACTATGGAAGAGTGATAAGCATAGGTGTTTTTATGGACTCCACCATAGAAACTTAGTATATGGCAAGCTTCTGAGGTAGCTATAAAAGCTGAATGACTCAATAATCTCAAGATAGACTTAGATATGATTTCTGGTTTGTCCAAAGATTATTACAATTTATTTTAATAATATTGGTGCAGTAGCAAACTCGAAGAAACCATAAGTCTATAAAGGCAAGTAAACACAATAGAGCGCAAGTACCACCCAATACGAGAAATCGTATAAACGAGGAGAAGTTGTTGCTGCCTAGATTGCATCAGGTGATGACCTATAGATCCTTCCACCGAGGTCTTTAAGGCAAGAGCTTTTGATGGACATGTTGAAGGGTTAGGAATCAGATGTATGGCAGTAGATATAACAGCTTAGTCTTTTAGTATAAGTGGGAGATTATTAGAGTGTATACTAAAAGCCTAGCTTTTGGTATAAACATTTATCTAGAAATAAGAATCACATTGGTCAAATGTCTACATTTATGATAAATATAGTTGTTCAATTAATTTATATTGTAGATAGCATGGTGTGTGGTGTCACACACAGAGGATCATGTTATCAGTATCTTATAAATTATAAACAGTAGCTCACGACCATAATGGAAAAGAACAAACCATTGGAAGGTCGTAGTGTAATTAGGTATCAGTTTATCTTGACTGTATAATTATACTAGTACACTCAGAGTGTATTGAGTAGGACCATTTGAGGTCGTTTCTTTTATACTGACTTTATAAAGAAACAAAGACCTCGGTTATTATGGAAGTGTGTGCTCTTAATCCTAATATAATAACAAACACATATATTTGATATTTATTTCTTTAATTTATCAATGGGTGAGATTTAGTTCGATAAATCAATAAGCCCGATAAGTTGGGAAATGGTATCACTTATAGTGTGTGTTGTTGATTATAAAAGGAAACTGTGTCCTAGAGATACTAGGTTGATAATGTCCTCAAGAGGAGCTCATAAGGATTGTCATGTTAAACCCTGCAGGTGGACTTAGTCCGACATGATAATAAGGTTGAGTGGTACTACTCTTGGACTAAGATATTAATTAAATGAGTTGTCAGTAACTCACTTAATTAGTGGACATTCGATATCTTAAACACAGGGAGACTAACACACTCATAATAAGAAGGAGCCCAAAAATGTAATTTGGGATTGGTGCGGTAGTTCAATAATAGTTCTCTAGTGGAATGAATTATTATTGATAAAATTAAGTTGTGTGTTCGGGGCGAACACGGGATGCTTAATTTTATCGGGAGACCAAAACCAATTCCTCCTCTCGGTCCCTATCGTAACCTCTTATTTATAGAGTACTATACCCACCTATACCCACCTTCATACCCATGAGAAAGTGGCCGGCCAAGCTAGCTTGTGGTTCAAGCTAGGGCCGGCCAAGCCTTGGTTCATGGGTGGCCGGCCCTAGCTTGAACCCAAGCTTAGGTGGCTGGCCCCCATTAAATTAAAAAGAATTTTAATTTTAATTTTTATTATGTGGAAGATATAATTTATTACAGAGAATTAAAATTAAAATATCTCTCTTTAAAAGATCTACAAAAGGATTAAAAGAAAGAGATTAGATCTCTTTTCTTATTTGTAGATTGGAAAGATATTTTATTTTTCTCTGAAAAATTATTCACATGTTGAAAATTAAAATTATAGAAATTTCTTTTTATCAACCATGAAGGGATTTTAAAAGGAAATTTTATTTTTTAAAATTTCCAAAGACAAAAAAGGAAGTTTTAATTGTTGATTAAAATTATCCTATTTGCTCTACATGAGGTGGTCGGCCACATATAATTAGGAAAATTTATTTAATTTTTTCTTAATTAATTGTTGTCAAGGAAAGTTAAGGAAATTTTATTATAAATAAATTTCCTTATTTGCCAAAGCCAAGGAATATAAAAGAAGGGGTAGGGGTGCCTTCATGGTAAACAACCTCTATTATTTTTCTCCCTCTTTTCTTTGGTGTGGTGGCCGGCCCTTCCCTTTCTCTCTTCTCCTCTTGTTGGCCGAAACCTATCTTCTTGGTGGAGCTTTTGTTTGTGGCCGGATCAAGGAAGGAGAAGAAGGAGAGAAAGCAAGTCTCATCTCTAGCATCCCTTGGAGCATTGGTGGTGACCGAAATTATTCATCCTTGAAGAAAATTATTGTGGCCGACCATCCTCTTCCTTTCTTCCTCTTTTGTGGTGGCCGAAACTTATCTCTTGCTTGGAGTTCTTGTGGTGGCCGGATACTACTTGGAGAAGAAGAAGAAGAAGGAGAGAAAGCTTGTATCCCTTGGAGCTTGGTTGGTGTTTTGTTCTTCGTCCTTGGTGAAGCTTCTTTGTGTTGGCCGAACCTAGCTAGGAGAAGAAGAAGGTGCTTGGTGGTTTCTCATCTCGGAAGATCGTCGCCCACACAACGTCCGAGGTTAGAAGAGGAATACGGTAGAAGATCAAGAGGTTTTTCTACAAGGTATAACTAGTAATTTTTCTTTCCGCATCATACTAATTATTTATGGAAATAATACCAAATACAAGAGGCTTACGATTCTAGAATTTCGAATATGTTTTTCGATGTTGTGTTCTTTTGTTTTTTCTTTTCCTTGTGATTTGATTGTTCTTTTCGGTTAACCTAAAGTTATTTTAGGAAATTAAATATTAGCTTTCTATAAAATGTTTTGTCTAGTCGGTGGTGGTTGCTCCCATATCCAAGAAGGCCGTGTGCCTCGCCACGTCAGTACTGGGAACCAATTATGGAAATTAATATTTAATGGAATTAATAACTTAAGGTGATTTGGGTCGAACGTGTTAAGTTCCGCAGGAGATCCAAGTCAAAACCTAAAAGAACAAATAGATTAAGTTTTGGATCAAACGTGTTAAGTTCCGCAGGCGATCCAAAATTTAATTTAAAAGAACACATGGTAGCTAGGAAAAGGTTTAGACCTTTGTACAAAATTTTTGTACAGTGGAACCTCTAGGTTTTCCGAGTAGCAACCAACAAATCCATCTGGTCTTCATGTCCCACGGTCCAACAGACCTACTAGGCGTTCCTACCCCTCGGTCCACTTTACCTAGTAAGACTTGCTCGATTAGATTTAAAATTTAGATATCTCCACAATAGTATGATATTATCCACTTTGAACCTAAGTGATTATGATTTTATTTTTGGGCTTTACTCAAAATACCTCATACCAATGGAGATATCTTCTTCTTTTAAACCCATGATTTTTTTATGTGTTTCTAATATGAGACTTTGTTTACAACCTTACAATCCCAACATGATCTTACCCATCAATCGATTGATATGGTCTCTAACCGTTGAACGGCCTCTGAACTTTCTAAAATCTATTGGTTTTGTGGATAATTCGAACAAGAGTCGACTAATGTCCAACATTAGTTGACTAAGATCGTTAGTTGAACAGAGCACGTGAGGCTCACTCACTTTTGTGCTATTTAATTTGATATCAGTTGACTAATGTCATTAGTAGAACAGAACAAGTGATTAGTCTTGCTTACTTTTGTTCTCTTTAATTTGACATCAGTCGACTAATGTCAATCATCAATCGATTGATTCCATTAGTCGAATCAAATCAAACAAATTTGACTCGCTTCTATTCAGTTTCTAAAGTCATTAGTCAACTGATTCTATCAGTTGAGTCTAGCAAATGATTCGACTTACTTAAGTTTAGTATCTAAAGCCATCAGTCGATTGATCAAAACCATTAGTCGACTAATACCTGAGTTTGACAAACATAGATCTCTGAACGAGCTCAATTTTACAACGAAAATCACCTAATTCTGATATTGATATTTGGAACTTTGCTCTGTCTAAACTTCTTCATTTCATGCCAACTCCCTATTAGACTTCCGATCGCCAAGTGTCCGATCAACTGTGATCCACTTGGACTTTCCGTCTCATGTTAAGTTTTTAGCTCCCAGTTAACCAACTTTGAACTTGACTTAATTCCCAACTTGGTTTCCTAGTTTCCAACTAGGTCTTTGACCACCTAGGTGTTGGGATATGCCCGATGTGGGTGTGTGCTAGAACACGCTTTGTAAACATGCGCAGTCAAAAAGAGAACAATAATAATTCCTAATTATTACATTAAACATACCACACGCATACAGGGATACAACACGGCAAACATGATCGCATAATTAAAATTTTACGAAAAGTAAATTTATACTAGGTATACTTTACGAATGACCTGTAACTAGAAGAGCATCAACCGTAGCGACGTTGTCGAACCTCGCCTCTATTTGTATCCACGTTGAGCTCCTCAAGACAACTCCTTTAGTACAAGCCTTTTCTTCGGAAGTTACTAGCCACGAGCAAAGAAGAGAGATCAAGAGCAAGAAGAAGAGAAGCACACAAGGAAGAGTTTTTCTCTTTTGTGGTGGTCACGCAACAAGAGGGAACACCCTCTTGTTGGCGGTGGGAGAGAGAGGAGAGGGAGAGGAGAATTGAGTTTTCAAAAGCCAATTAACAAAATATGAAACTTATTTTTAATTATCTCCTAATTACATCTATATATAATTCTCTTTAATAAGTTAGATTAGAAAGCTCAAATTCAACTCATTATCTCTTAACTAAAAATTAACTCATTAACTCTTTGGTTTGATTCACAACTAAACCAAGTTGGTTCATGACTAATTTATAATTAAACCAAATATGGTTCAACTCTACCATAAGAGATATAGCCCACCCACGTTTCCATCATGACAAATATTTCTATATTTATCTTATGTATGATCTAACCAAACATCCTATTATTTAACTTGTTTTACATCTTTTAAAAATTCATTAGTGTGTGTGACTCAATAGGTTCCAGATTTATCTTGTCCATGCATAATTAACTGCTTAATTATAGAGCGATTATGAGTGACACCTACTAGTACATTATGATCCCAATTAGCCGAAAAATCATAGTTGATCTTAGAACTAATTCTAAATCCTTCAGTAGCTACAGTGAGTCGTGCCTTGTTCCTTTCACTCGTCTTATATCCACTTGGTTCAGGACATGGTCTATGTGTCTGTCTCCACTAAACTGACTATGTCATACCTAGCCCAAGTAATACTTCCTCGTTCTACGGATTCAAATTACTCATATATGTGTACAAAAGTGTCGTACTCTTAATAAATGATGTTTTGACCAAAGACTTTGAGTAATAATTCTAACAAGTAGCCATAGGGTATATGTCTCCTCACAAGGAATAGTGAGTCCTCTATGGGATATTCAAACATCTTCGGACATTTTGACTTATACCCAATCATCCCAGGTCTACACCTCAATGAGGTGTTTGGTTAAGATATCAAAGTATAAGTCTCTATGACCAAGATAACTTATATGCCTCAAATCGAAGGAAACTTGTACTCGAGTTGCAGTAAGAGCTTCACATATATATATATACATATATAGATAACCATATGAAGTCTTACAGCGAGTCACTCCAATGAACTAGTTATCATAACTAGCATACATGTCTAATTCTCGACATCCCATTGTCTCCAGCTAGTGAGAATAGTTATTTAGCGAACTAAGGAGTATAACCCGTGCTAGCCTTATAGAATTGATGATGTTCGAATACATCAATTCGACGACTAGGGAAATTCTAATACGTTCATAATTGCACACATGTAGAGATAATCACTAGTTGTGATTCAATCACAAATTCTCTCATGATATGAATTGTATTGCGGACATTCAGTAAATGAATGTAAGACAATCAAACATATAACATGCACCCAAATAGTGAATCTATATTTAGTAAAAATCGTAAGGCGATTGCCTTAGGACATCCCTCAAAATCTAACACTAGGCCCGCTATGACTTTCATTACCTAGTTCTTAACTAAGACTTTCATTGCCTAATTCTCAACTAGGTATTCCACTACCTAGCCCGACTAGGGTTTTCATTACCTAGCTCCCAACTAGGTCTTCCACCGCCTAGCCGCTGTTAGGACTTCCATTTCCAAGTTCTTAACTAACACTTCATTGCTTAGTCCTTAACTAGGGTTTCCACTACTTAGTCCCGCTAGAACTTCTATTATCTAGTTTTCAATTAGGTCTTCCACTGTTTAGCCCCGCTAGGGCTTCCATTGTTTAGTTCTCAATTAGGACTTCTATTGCTTAGTTTTCAACTAGATTTTCCACTGCCTAGCCATGCTAAGACTTCTATTACCTAGTTTTCAACTAGGTTTTTCACTGTTGCATAGTCCCACTAGGACTTTTACTGCCTAGTCTCACTAGGATTTGCATTGCATATTAATTATACATCGAAACCTCAACTTAAGTCAACTCGAGTTGGGTCAACTTGGTCAACCTTGACCAAAGGTCAATTGCACCAACAACGAGCACTCTTGCCTATATTCCCGTCTAAATCAGATCATGTTGTAGCAGCTATGAAACTATTGCTACTATAACAACAAGTTAAATTTTAAGAGTTCATAACTTTTGATTCGGGTTAGCCATGAATGTACAATATATCAAATTGAAGCTTGTTCAAAAATCTTCTATTTGATATGTTGTGCGTCCCACGGTTCAATTTGAGTCAAAATTTATGACAACTCAAAATTTACCCAACATACATATTTTAGCTGTTACAAAATCAGAGTTGTTATAACTACAAGTTTAACTTTAAGTGACTCAAACTTTTGATTTAGAAGATATACAATATATTAAATTAAAACTCGTCCTGAGGTCTTCGATTTGATATATTGAATGTCCTATAATTCAATCTGATTAAAAGTTATGAGCTCTCAAAATTTATCTCGTATACATATTATAGTAGCTATAATTTTATAGCTGCTACAACTCTAAGTTATAACTTTAAAAGTCTATAATTTTTTATTCAGATTGAATCATGAAACACACAATATATCAAATTGTAGCTTGTTCAGAGATCTTCGATTTGATATATAGTGTGTCCCACAATTCAATTTGAGTCAAAAGTTATAACTTCTCAAAGTTTATTTAATATACATGTTGTAATAGATATAAAACCATAGCTATAATCGTGTGACAACTCAGTTGTAGTAGCTACGAAATCATAAGTGCTATAACTATATAATTGTTACGAAATCGTAGCTGCTATAACTATGTGATAACTTAATTGTAGTAGCTACGAGATTACGAAATCGTAACTACTATAACTATGTAACTGTTATGAAACTGTACCTGCTATAACATGATCCGATTTATGTGGGAATATAGGCGGGAGTGTACGTGTTAGATGTATGAGTGTGTCAAAGTATATTTATAATATTTTATAGGAGATAAATTGTTTTTGATGAAAATTAAAGTGAGATGTTTTTTTTTTTGACAGTCCAATAAAATAGGGGTGTTGTTTTACTTTTGCTTTCTATCTAGATTTTTAATTGGTAGAACAATATTTTCTTTCCATTAAATACATTTTTCGTAGCATAACCCAATGGCAAGCTCATGACGACCGCTTGGCCGTGAACTCATGACCTTGTTGTAAGCTTATAATTGTATCATGAGCTTGCAACTAGACTGATACCATATGAGTTAAGGTGGTGTTTAACTTTTATGGTAAAAGATAATTCGCTCATCCTCAGCGCTCTCGCTAATTCGTCCTTAGGCTAATATGGAGGAGGTAAATCACGGATGACTATTAGCCATTAATACATGCGACCAAAGTATAAGGGAAGATATACTTGGACGTACTGAGTGTTCCCAGGATCTCATATGACAATGCCTCATATCTTAACTACAGTACCATCCCGAGTAAGGATGGTAATGAGGCGGGATGGGGACGAGTTTGTCATCCCCATCTCCGTTCCCGAATTCCATCCCCGCCCCTAGGATTGAGGGAATCTCCGAATCCGAATAAATGGGGATCAAATCTCCATCCTCGCTCTCATTCCCAAAATTATCAATATTAATAATAATGTTATTATTATTATTTCAATTTTTTAATACTAATATTATTATCAATATTATTTAATAATAATAATAGTAATAATAATAATATTATTATTATTATTATTATTATTTCGGAACGGATTTGAAGATGAGAATAACATTCTATACCCACTCTAATCCGTTCCCATCCCCATAAAAAAAATCCCTAAACTTACCCCATCTCCGCACCAATAAAATCGAGATCTCAATCTCCATTTCAGATTTTTTTTCACAGAGCTCTAAATTCATGGAAAAATTTATCAACCCGAGAGAGAAAAAAAGGTGGTGTTTAACTTTGACCTTGCGGGAGATGAGCTTGCCTCTCTAATCGATTGGTAGGTGCAGTGCTCCATTGGGCAGCCGCGATGCTGGATGACGTGGCCAGTATCGCAGCTTCCTTTTACTGTTCCCTGTTCTGAACCAAGCATTTCGATCTCTTTCAGTTGGACGCTAGACTCTCCATCTTGGGTGATTAATAACTCTGTACTCTGTTTAGCATGCCCAAGAGTATACCTTTATTTCTATTTACTTTAACAGTTGGTTGCTTACTCTAACACAGTCATAAAGAAGGTAAAACATGGAGTTTGAAATGTTGGATTCCTCGAAAAAGGGGCCGGGAAAACCTTATCCGTGAGATCGGAATGGGGTCTGCGGCTCTCCAAGATCTTGTCCATTCATGTAAAACCAAGGGCCAGGATCTCATACATACTCTTCCATCAGTGTTTGCATATCTTGCCGCAGCAAAATGTCGACGAGATCAAGCGAACGCAAAGTAGAGATTTGAGAAGAAGAAGAAAGATGACGATAATGGCGACGCTCGTTCGTCGCAGACCCCCGATCGGGACTCTGATTTGGAATAGCCACCCTGGTTTCTCACTTCGTAGATTCTTTTCTTCACCGGCGGCGGCAGCGGGAGAGCCGGAGCGGGGCATCGAGAAGATCCTTGTGGCGAACCGGGGAGAGATCGCCTGCCGGATCATGCGCACTGCTAAGAGGTTGGGAATCCGGACGGTCGCAGTCTACAGCGACGCCGACAGTTCCTCCCTCCATGTTAAGTCCGCCGACGAGGCCGTCCGAATAGGGCCGCCCCCCGCCCGAGCTAGCTACCTCAATGCGTCCGCGATCGTCGAGGCCGCTCGTCGTACGGGAGCTCAGGTTGTGTTGCAAAAGTTTTCTTGTTTTGTTTTTTGTTTTTAAATTTCATCGTATAACTAGCGGATTAAACTTAGAGGTTGGTATAGTTTTAAATTCCATCGAACGCGAAATTTGTTGAAAGATAGGTTTCTATTATCATTCAGGATTCTTAAAAGTTCGAAGATGCAATTTTTCTTCAATGGGCTCGTAGATATTCATTTTAAGGTGTTAGCTTGATCAACTATTTCCTGTTACTGAGATTGCCAATGTTTTAGGCTGTCCACCCAGGTTATGGTTTCCTCTCAGAAAGTGCTGATTTCGCACAGCTTTGCGAGACTGAAGGGCTCATATTTATTGGTCCTCCAGCATCCGCCATAAGAGACATGGGCGATAAAAGGTATGAGTCCAGGTTTCTCTTCCTAATTGGTTCTATTGCTTTCATTGCCAGACTATTTTTAAGATAATTAATCGAACTTCATTGTTAATTTGAGATACATCAGTGCATCAAAGAGAATCATGGGTGCAGCAGGTGTACCTTTAGTGCCTGGTTATCATGGTGACAACCAAGATGCCAATCTCTTAAAATTAGAAGCTGAAAAGATTGGGTATCCTATTTTGATAAAACCCACACATGGAGGTGGGGGAAAGGTATGGCTTTTAGCAATAGTTTGATGGCACTGCATGCTTGCTTCAAACTGTGTGCACACTTTCTCATATAATTTTAACTAGTTAGATGTACTTCTTGATGTGTACTTATATCATGACCATCCACAATAAAAGTTTGCAAATTGAACAAAAATTTGAAGCGTTCATATTAATTCTTAATTGTCGCTTTTCCCATGTCTTCCTTATTGATCTGTTTCAACTCACGCACAAAGTGAGTGTGAGGGCTCATCTGTGTTTTGTTTGAAGCATGATATCCTATTCTGCTTTTCTATCTGAACTCAACCATCCCTTAAATTTAGATGGATGTTTCTTTTGTCCAAAAGGTGATTTTTTGTTCTTAGTTTGTGCTAGTGTGAGCAATAAGTTCAAAAATGTAACCACCAATTTAGCTATTCCTGTAATGCTTCTTCTTCAATGAAGCTATAGCATGGATTTGTTCTAAGTTATAGAAAGTATTTGTCGAACATACATAGCCTCAATATTTATTCTTTCTTATATTTAGTTATTGGTTTTTTTTGAAGGGTATGAGAATTGTTCAAAGGCCTGATGAATTTATCGAAGCTTTTCTGGGAGCACAACGTGAAGCTGCTGCTTCCTTTGGGATAAACACTATCTTACTAGAGAAATATATAACTCACCCCCGCCATGTTGAAGTCCAGGTAAAATTTGATTAAAACTTGCCCTATGCTATAATTTGTTTATGCACTAGCTTAAAAAATCATTTACTACATTCAACAATTGTTTAATATTGTTAGTTCATATTTTTCCCCCATTTATTCCCAGAGATTAGATCCAACATATGAAATGTTGCTCCTTTATATACATATTTGTGTGTGGATAGAACCACACATACACACATATGCACACACACATATTGAGTACTCTGTAAAAGCAATGTTTTATTTTTTTTTGCTTATGTCATTCAAACATTTCTTAAATCTCATCCCAAGCTTTTTACAAGAAACCTACCTTGGTAAATTTCATTGCATTCGCTAGTTTGGGCAAGCACTCTTACCCGTGTCATAATTTTTATTTATTATTAATATTTTTAACTTTAAATGGTTGCCAAAGCTACTTCAATCATTTTGTTTTTCTGATCACATCTTGTTAAGGGCTTATTCGCGGCTTATTCGCGTGAGTGACTGGAAGTATCTGAAGTTTTATTGTAATCATGCTGGAAAATGATTTTGATATTTAAGGTCCATGTATTTGTTTATAATTGCTAAAGTGATGAGTGAAATCAGTGATGTGTGTTCATATATCATCAAGTATATTTGTGAGGAAGTTCGTTGCAGTTACTAAAACCTCTTAACCATCAGAAGAAAACATGCATCCGTCATAAAAACCTATTTGCAAATTCTGAAAAAAAGCACAATTCATTTTAAAATGTACTTGACTGAATTCTGAATGATGACTCTTGGCATATTTGTCATGCCTTACATTTGGTTGATTGCTTTGTTGATCATGGAGGTATTTGGAGATAAGCATGGAAATGTAATACATCTAAATGAGAGAGATTGCAGTGTGCAAAGAAGACATCAGAAGATTATTGAAGAAGCTCCAGCAGTAAGCTTGTGTTCATTGTTAACTTATTGAAAATATCTGGTGATTACTACAGCTGTGAGAATTAAATCTTTGCAGCCAAATGTCACACATGAGTTTCGTTCCCATTTAGGTAAAGCTGCAGTTTCTTCTGCCAAGGTAATTGGTCCTACATGTTCTTTTGAACCTACTTTTGGAAGTATTAAATGAGCTGGTACCAAACATGTTGTTTCAAATCACTCTTTTTTGTGGTCTCAATTCACTTTCTCAGTCTCATCAAACACTAACTTTTTATACTTAAATTCACCATATTGGTCTATGACTGTGCTTATTGTGCGAATTTTTAATTTTTTCACTATCAATTAGTTCAATCCCTTGTTTTTCGTCCTAAAACTTCTGACATTTTAAACTTTCTGGTCTTAGGGAATATTATTAAATTTAATCCTGTTAATTCATGATATGGAGAAGATAAGTGATATATAGGAACTCTTGAAGTTTACCTTTTTGTCTTAATGTGTTCATCCCACTTCTTTTCAATTTATTGTATAAGAGTATCATCATGTAAGTTGACGATTCTCGGATGAGAATGCTAACATATTTCAGTTGAGCTGATAATTATAAATGCTACATTTGAGAATAGTACGTTATTGATTATTCTCATAAATATGTGTGGAAAAACAGTTTAAGCTGGCATGTCAAAGTGTGACCTAATATAATTTCTCTGGTAGATAACTTGAAGCCAATCAATAAAAGAATGTGCATGAGAATTTGACATAAAGCTTAAGAATGCTTAGTTGAAAGAGTTAACATAGTTTGATTATTCTTAGTTTCACTAATGATTTTAAGTTAAATAAAAAAGGCTTCATATGGCTTAAGACTTGAACTAAATGGTTGGGACATTCTAACTTAATTTTTTTATTTTTGTTGAAATTATTTTAAAAAAATGAGTTAAATAAAAAAGGCTTCATATGGATTAAAGACTTTAACTATATCTTTGGGACATTCTAACTTATTTTTTTGTTGAAATTATTTTTTTTTAAAATGATTCTTTTTCTTGTGTTTGGTAAGACAAATTTACCCAACCTCCTCCTTCCTACCATATATCATGCATACATGTAGAGGATATAGCGTGAAGACTGAAGAATTGAACCTCCCAAGTTAATGCAAGGGTAAAGCTCCTCATACAAAATCACTAGCCGTCTAAGCTAGGATACTCCACATATGGGTGCCTCAACAATCTCTGACATAGCTATGCGAGATTAAGGAATTCCTCCCTGCACACCCATCAAAATCATCATATTCCTTATTGGGCAAGGGTGCCCTATGTTAGTACCTAGCATGAAAAGCCTATGTGCCTCACTCACAACTCTTAAGGTAGCATGCCTCTTTGCATTTGTTCTCTCAAAATCCCAACACATTTTTGCATTTGCTTAGTCAATTTAGCCCTAATAGAAGTTTGGCTAGTTCAAGCATAATGATGTTGTGTAATGCAACGGTCGAATGATGAGGTGGGGATGTTAGTGGCAACCATCCCTAAGTCCTTTATTTAATATAATATTTTATTTAAAAAAAATTAATTAACACTTTGTAGAACAATTACCTCACAATTTAAATTACCCGCATAGCTAGTTATAGCAAAGCCAACTCATAGAAAAGGACTAGGGACTTGCCTGATCCACACTTATAATCACCTCTAGGCTTGTTGACTTGCAATATAGGACTAAGGAACTGCCTCTTGCCTATCAATTTAGCTCATTCATTTCCTCATCAAGTAACGATCCCAACAACTTTTGTCATAATGATGATTATTTACATCACAATTGGGATAAGGTAGAAAGAACGTTGACAAAAAAAATATAAAATATATATTCAATTGCATTTCATTTGACAAGTGATGCGGTTAAGAAAAGCTCAATTATGGGTAATAATTCATGCACCTAAACTTTGATAAGTGGGATATGATGTCTTTGGTTGCTTTTGTTAACTGGGAAAAACATTGTATTGATCTTATTCTTGAAAGCATCACTATTACATGGTATATATTAAATTTAATATAAACTCTAAACCTAAAATATTTAATGTGGGACTAAACTTACTATACATAACTCCTAGAAAGTCTAAGACTCCTCAAGCGGGAGCATAGATACAATGTTCAACTTGTTATACAAACTAGAAAAGATAACGGATTAAGACATGAGAATAATGAAACCTAAAACATTAAGACACTAATTAGCACATCAATTGAGAGAGAAAGATGTAAGATCCATGCAGATGAGAAACTTGACAACTACTGAATAACAGGCATCACGAGAGCTACTTGGCTGATGACATGAGTAGTAAGTTCAGCTGAAGACGTGAGTAAGAAGTTGCTCATTTAAAGATGCTAGCAAGAAAGAACAGTGAGGAAGGAGACAAAGCTTGTTGCCATAGAAGCAACATTGGGAAGATGAGATAGCTAGGATAGAAGATCTGAAAGTGGCAAAGAAGGAAACTATCAAAGAGGAAATAATTTGAGATTGTGTTAGAAAGTTTATGCTAAAGGGCGAGGAGATGCACCAGCAAGTAACACTTGATACAGGTACATGCTCTTTCAAAGAGGAAATAAATTGAGATTGTGTTTGAAAATTTATGCTAAAAGGTGAGGAGATGCACCGGTAAGTAACACTTGATACAGGCACATGCTTGGATCTGTAGAACTCTAGGAAAGGGCTATCATGCAAGACAGAGAGTAATACAATTCTATCAAAAAGGTGTGCTAGAGGACACTTTTGAGGAGGCACTGTGTGCAAATGACTTTGATGATGTCTTTACTGCATCAATTGTAGAGGATGTGCACATAGGAGGAAAATCATAGAGGATCCAATCAGAGATGGAAAACATGAAAGGTGAGCTTGACTGTACCTGTTGGCAGCTCCACGAGGAACCAAGTGGCAAAAAGATGGAGGAAAAGTGTAAGGATTTTGTGCTTGTACATTGGTGAACTACATTTTGAATGGAGGTGTGGCCTTTGGCTTGTCGCAGGTGCAAGTGGGATGAAGCAGAACCTATGGGCGAGACCAGGAGATTTGGAACATTGTGTTTCATGAAGAATTGACCTCAATGCAATTAGGGAGTGGCCTAATGGTTGCCATTGCAGAAGCAAGCATAATTCTGGAACTTGCTCCCAGGAAACCAAGGAGACAACCATGATGATAGGAGCTTGAGAATATGACATCAATGCAGGGAGATCGTTTATATCATTTTAAAATCAATGGCTTCCTCCTAAGTGATTATTATTATTAATGGTTTGATGCCTAACTCTAGCCTGAACAGGAAGTTCATGAGAAACAATAAACAAAACTTCAATTGACATCAGTTTGATTAGTGATTGAGTTGAACAAAGCTCAATCTTAAAAAAGGATTCATGTGGTTTTAGCCCAAACAGTCAAGAGAGGGAAATCTAACTGAGTTGTGCTTGATCATATGTCTAGTACCATTAAACAAGACTTCAGCAAGTGACATAGACCTGGTGTGAAGCATAGGGAGATTTGGTGAGGTTTTTTTCTTTTTATTTTTAAAACTGCAGGTGGAATTAAAATATTGATGGCATGGATGCTTTTATTATAAAACAAAGTCATGCATAGGTTATTGATAGACTGATTGAATGATGTTGATTGGGTAGGTTATTTCACAGATGGTGTTCCATATCAACCTATTGTGTCCTTGTTCTCCCTTAGAGCCAATGTTTCTTGAAATGGAAACTTATATAAATTGATTGCCACTTTAAAGTTACGTTAACGAGTATAAATACAAGGAGAGATGACTACCTAGGGTAACTAACCTTAATGTTTTTTCTGTCATTATCTTCTTTATGCTTCTATGATTTATTGTACTCTAACTTCATTATCCCTGTTGCATTGATTACCTACGAAGGCAGTTGGTTATTACAGTGCTGGAACAGTAGAATTTATAATGGACACCATCTCAGGGGAGTTCTACTTCATGGAGATGAATACTCGTCTTCAGGTATGTTGAATGTATTTTAGATTCACTTACATTGCTGCTACATCTGCAAGCACATAGTGGATATAAAAGGAAGAGGCACATGTTGGTCTTCCATGCTTTCTCATAATTTATTTCTAGAACAAATGCCTTATATCTATTCTTTTGTAAAGGTTGAGCATCCTGTCACTGAGTTGATCGTTGGTCAAGATCTTGTGGAGTGGCAGATTCATGTTGCAAATGGGGGACATTTACCATTGAATCAAGAACAAGTGCCGCTGAATGGTAAATCCTTGAGCATGATAACCTAGTATCACCATCAAATATGTTTCAGTTTGTTATTATTCTCTTGTCTTGATTTCCACATATATATTTTTTCTTTTGAGCTGATGTGAAAATTTGGTTCAAATTTTGCCTCTATCATGGAAATTTTATACACATTTAACTTACACGTGTAGCAAATTCCTTCACTTATCAAATGTTGCCTGCTTACTTAACATACTTGAAGTACTTGAATACATTTAAAAAATTCAGTGTCTAACTCTAGTTTCTCAAAATTATACAAACCTCGTTCATGCAGACACTGTCATTTTAGGCAGATTTTCCTGAATTTTGTCCACTAGATTATGCAGATACTGTCCATATTCTATTTTGTTTATTTTTTTTTTTCAAAAAAAATATAAAATTATTTTATTGCAATGATACAACACTGCCTTTCTTGGAATAGGAAAATGCATAAGATCATTTTTTTAAATTTTTTTTTTTTTGAACTCTAGGCCATTCTTTTGAAGCTCGAATATATGCCGAAAATGTTCCAAAAGGATTTCTGCCTGCAACTGGAACACTACATCACTATCGGCCAGTTCCAGTTTCATCTACTGGTATCACACATGAAATGATTATCAGAAAAATCTCTGTTTTACATTTTTGTATTAATTGTTTGATTGATACAGTGCGTGTTGAAACTGGAGTGGAGGAAGGGGATACTGTTAGCATGCACTATGATCCTATGATTGCTAAACTTGTAGTATGGGGAGAAAACCGATCTGCTGCCTTAGGCAAGCTGAAGAATTGCTTGCACAATTTCCAGGTGCATTTAACATACTAAAATTTGTATATTTGTCATTTAACATTAAATGATCTCCATGGTGTCGCTGTAATTATTTCTTATTGCATTTTCCATCCTGATATCTTCGCTATATGTTCTCATGTAAATGTCTGTTCATTTCATTAAGCAGTCAAATGCAACATTTGGCAAATAGTGTCAGAATCAATTAATTATGCTTATATCAACTGTCTAACTCATGTTAACCTAATGAATTATTTCGACCTTGTTTGGTTGTTTAGTTGGAAATAAGGACTAGTTATTTCCTTTCTTTACTAAACACTGATTTGCATATGATTTCTTGCAAATTTAAGAGAAAAATAACTAATAGTTACATCAATATGGTAAAACATGGATAAAAGACTATAAAATTAACTTGCCATTGCTAAAACTGTTAGGTTGTAACAAGTGATTTACCTTGGTTGTTGGTTACACTAAGGATTAGCTCTAAGGCCCTATTTGTTATTATTTTAAGATGAACAACTAGATATATTCAAGATACATCTTCTTTGGTGTAGATTATTTACAATGAAATGGAGAAATTTTTTTGAAACTAACAATTTACATTAGGTAGAAATAATACTAAATCTATGAATGCAATTTTGAACTTTCAACATCAAGAGGCTCTTCACCATTTACTAAACTGAGATATAGAGATATAAATGAGGATATCATTTTCTAGAATAGAGATAGAGGTTCGGATGAAGAGGATCTTCTTGGGTTTTTTGTGATCACAATAGGTCCTTAGGCTAAAAGTATTTTTTGATTAGATTATAGGATGAGCAGTTATATTTTATAGGTTAGGGTGTTGAACAATTATAGACAATATTAAAAAGGTGTGACAAAGATTAAATGCTAAGGACGTGATTAAAAAAGTGTAACAAAGATTAAATGCTAAGGATGTGTGGGGTTATTAATAGGTTTTAAAGTGTATGGAGTTGGTGCATAGTATCCATATGCTGTATTTGAGAGTGTTTGTAGTTACCTATGCTGTTCATATTAAAATAACATAAAAAAATTTCACTTCCAAAATGAATTACCATAGTAAAAATTGTTTGGCAATCATAGGAACAAATTATGTAGGCAAGAGAAAAAAGACATCATAAATTATCTGAGAAGGGGCTAGGCAGGTAATAATGGGGAGTTTTAGTTGAATTTGTTCAACCTAACAGGTTTAAGTAAACCACATCTTTGATTATTTAAAAGTTGGCATATGCAATTGTATAGACCACATGTGGAGATCACCTAGTCCGTCTACTGATGTCTTTCTCATATAGGAGACTGCATGTAATATCCGAGGCAAGTCCTCGCCATATATGCTTAGGTGGTCACCTATGTGGTTGCCTAGGCCACTTTTTGAAGCATTCAATAATAGAAAGGAAAATAAAAAATAAGAGCCAATAGTTGATGACAAAATGAGAGAATAATTAGATCATCTGGACATTTATAAAGACAATCAATTGTCTCATATAAACAATTTGAATCATCAAATAGAGTTAAAGATGTAATGGGTAGATGAACACCAAATAAAATTTATGGAACATAATTAAAATCAATTTGAAAGATTTGAATGTTTCAAGTATAATGATTCTGTGGCCAATTCTACAATTTTTCAATGTCAGTATAATGATTCTGCAACCAACTGTATAGAGTTGGGGCTAACACAAATTGTTGGTAGGTTAACAAGAAATAACTTTTCAATCCTTCTTGATTTTTCTTCAAAGAGAACATGCCCTAAAATATATAAAAAATGACTAGTAATATAAGATTGACTCACTGCATAGTTCACATGCAAATATTAATAAATATTAAAAACCTTATATTGATAAAATTCCATAAGTATATTAATATTGTTGGGCACATCCAATACATACAAAAATAGTATATGCCATCACTTAGTGCATAGCACATTAAATGATAATCAATTTTAATTAACAATTAAAATTGTTTATATATATATTTATCAAGGTTTAAAAATTCACCAGGCGCTAGTCGGGCGCCAGACCGGTGCCTAGCGCCTAGGCCACTTAGGCGGGGACTAGACACCGCTAGGTGGATTCCACGGTATTAACATAAATTACATAATAAATTACATTCTATAACTCCAACACAATAACATTAAATTTAAAATGAGTATAAAATTACACAACTAATAAAATATCACAATTTTATTTTTACTTCTCCATAATTTTTAACAATTTGTTCTTCATCAGACACAAACTCAATATCATCATTATGATCCTCTTTTTTTTTCGGATGCAAAATCATTCTTGTGAAGTTCTCTCACTCTATAGCTTAACGGAGTTGTCTGATGAATTGACATTTCCAAAGGATGAGACTTTAGCCAACCTTCAATTCAATCGGGTCCAAGGCATTCGGAAGGATCAGACAACCAATTTTTCTTCAAATAGATTTCTCCAGCTTTTTATCTCTTTGATTTCTCAAGAATATGGGCTTCTTCTTTCGCTCTAATTTCTCCAGCTCTGGTTACTTAGTACGATAATGATGAAGTTTGGTACTAGCCACTAGGGTAAGCCAACAAATCGATTTTCTTGTTGGACCAAAGTTTAGGGCTTATAAAACTTAAACCCAACCCAAAAAAAAGGGTTACATTTTAGTTTTTTTTATTGGGCTTTAAATTTAAAAGCTCAAACTAAAAAAATCATGAAAATCCTGTATTATTACCACGATGCCTAGACGATTCGACCGATTAGTCGGCGCCTAAGGTCGTCTAATCCTGCCTAGGTGCCGAGGCCTCCTAAGTTGGCCGACTAGCATGTTTTCAGTATGGTTGGCTGGCGCTTAGTGCCTAGGTGGCCACCTAAGCCGATTTTTAGAACACTGATATTTATATATAAATATTAAAGTGGCGTTTATATGATTAATGCCTAAAGTGTTTATCACTTGCAAAATAAATATTTAAGCTAGCAGGTACAAGTTACAAGCTACCAAGATAGCTTAGGCTTTCAAGTCTAAATTTATCCAACAAACCAAATAAAGCATTTTTAGATTGTGCATAGGCTGCATATGCCATATGGGTGCCTTTTTTAGAAGTGAGTCTATCATAATGTTACAAGCTTTATTGTCACTATGTAGGTCCCTTTAAAATGTGGTTAAGTGGGCACATATGCACCTGCAATGAGCTGTTTAAAAACTTCATGATATCTTTCAATTGTACATATTTGGTAGTTCACAGGAAAATGAAACCGCATTCAGAATTTGGGTTTGAGTTTGATTGGTACTGTATCATATCTTACCAATATCAAAACAATAAAAAATTATTAAAACTAAAAAAATTTATGTTGTAGAGCATAATATCAAGACTATACTGTTACATACCGGTACAAATATTACTTTCGGTCTATATATCAATACATATTAGTAAATAACGTCATTATTGGGAGGTACAAACCAAATTTTTTTATTTAAATTGTTTTGTGATCATTGTATTTCTTGAGACATTAGAATATTAATTTCTTATCTAAACGTCACAGAAAAATAATTTGTAGTTAGAAAATATCCCTCAAGGTTTGCATGTTGGAGAAAATTAGCACGGTGGTTGTTTACAGCAATAAACAATTTTAGGTATAACAATATTTATTCTCATGCTTCTTGTTTTATTATGCAATGATCATTTGGACCCCTAAAATTCTAAAATTCATCTCTCTTTCTTGGTATGTTTTCTTTACAATAAATCAAATAGGAAAAATAAAATCAATAATAATATGCTCAGTTATTTATCTCCTGTGGTATGATTGTATTCTAATTGTGAGTGAATTCGTTGCAGGTTGCTGGGTTGCCTACCAACATCGCATTCCTCAACACACTTTCAGATCATTGGGCCTTTAAGAAGGGTCTAGTTGAAACACACTATATTGAACATTTTAAAAATGACCTTTTTCCCTATGAATTACCAAAGGAAATGTATGATGTTGCTATGCAAAACGCAACAGTTGTTGCTGCCTGCATATGTGAAGTGGAGAAAATCACATCTAGAGAGACTATTCCAAGTACGCTGACATTGACATTTTAAATATGCTTACCTGAATCCTCATTATTTATCACGTCTAAGCAGTTAGCATCATGCATCATTGACAGGTGACAATCCGTTACTTTCACTGTGGTATAGTCACACACCTTTCAGAATGCATCATAATGCAAAACGCCTGATAGAACTAGAGTGGGATAAAGAACTAATTGGCAGCTTTGAGGAGATTCTGAAGCTTGTGATTACCTACCAACCTGATGGGAGCTACTTGGTTGAGGTCAGACAGTATGGTTTGTGAAAATTTTGGTAAAATTTTATTTTTTAGAGAAAAAGGAAAATAAAATTAAAAGAATAAATTTGTTATGACCTCAATTTTTCTATGAATGAAAACTATTTGTTGACACGAAGGATATTAATCTGTTCCTATAATGAGAAAAAAAATCACTTTTTTATTTTTTATTTTTTATTTTTTTATTTATTTTGATAGCATACCCATTCTCTTAAAATTTGTAGCAACCCCATTTTGCAAAACAATTTTGGTTCTTTGAGAAGAATATTAAATATTTTATGAAAATTGTCCTGAACAAGTGCAGCTTAAACAAAGCCTGAATGTAAGAACAGTTAGTTTGGTAAAGATAATTAACAGTTGTCACTAGCATTACTGACTGAATATGTATTTGTTAGCAATATGGAGACTTTTTTGCCTCGTGGTTTAGTAAGGCACTTCAAAAAGATAAGTGATAGACAATTTGTTTTCAGAGATTTTAATTTCTTGAAGTTATTGACAGTTTTCCACTAGTTATCAAGGCTACATGCAAGTCTTCAGATTTGTCATCTGGGCTAAGGGTTGTGTAAGTTATGATATAAACTAAATGATTTAAGTAGGAAAAAGACTAAGTGTGAGTTATGACTTGAAGGGTTAATTATTAAATCTATCATGAACACTTTAAGGTTTTAACAAATCTATCTCATAATCAGTTTCTATGAAAATATCTCACATGCTTTCAATTTATACCAAATCTATAATGGAAGAAAAAAATTATGACCAATTTTTCTATTAATAATTGATAAAATTGTTTTCGCATGACTTCATGTGTCATTTTGACATCTCAGTAGATTGTTTAATGATCAAATATGTCATATGTTAATAAATTTGTCAATTAAGGTTCAAAATTGTTTACATTTTGACTTGTTTTTAAAATATAAAAATAATTATGTTTGAGATTTGAATTTATATATGCCATGATGTAATATTCATCTAAAAAAGTGTCATTTGATTGGTTGAGTTGGCAGCAATTGGATAGATATGTGGTGATAAATTGGTAATTAATCCTAACTTCAAATAAGGATTTCAAAATTTTCTCTTTTGAATTTTTAACATTTTTGATCATGAAGAAATTATTCAATCTGTTGGCTGCCAAATCATCTTTTAGATCAGCATAATTATTTTTTAGTTGATTGCACTTGTAAATTTTAAAGAAAATTTACAGAATATATAAAAAAAAAAATTGGCACAGTAATGATAAGTATTTCCTAATATTTATTTCTAGGATTCATGGAAAATTCATCATAGTTCATGTTCATTGGAAAGAAAAAACTACCGTGTGGAAACCCTCCTACCTTTATTAAAGATTTAACACTGCCCCTCAAGGATCTGTGCATGTATGCTAAAATGTTTGGATCCAAACAAAGTTGATATCGTGTTTTTTTTTTTTTTTATAATGTTAGTGTAATCAATGCCTTATTGCTTTCCTTTTGCTACATTGTAGACTGAAGGCGGTGGTCCTCCTGGTTTGGAAGTGAAGGTTATGCATGTAGGAAATAGAGATTACAGAGTAGATGTTAACGGGCTGCAGACCGATGTGACTTTGGCAATATATTCAAAGGTAAATTGTTAGAAAAATATCTTTACTTGCTTGGAAGGACATTAGTACAAAATCTTCACAATGCCTGGTTTGGTTGAACGATCATGGACACACGTTTTCTTTCTATCTTACTCAAATATGCGCAGTCGAGTACATGGCTTGAGTTGTTTTTTTATCATTTTGCTGATACCAGGAAAGAAACAAGCACTTTGAAGTTTGGCAGGGCAAGCATCATCATCATTTCAGGCAATCTGCTAAGCTTCATCAATCAAGTGATAATGAATTAGAGCACAAAACCAATTTGCAGACCTCTCATCCCAAAGGAAGTGTTTTGGCGCCTATGGCTGGTTTGGTGGTTAAAGTGCTGCTTCAAAATGGTGCCTTCGTCGAGGAAGGCCAACCTATTTTGGTTCTTGAAGCAATGAAAATGGAGGTGAAGACAATTTACAGTTTCATCTTATTTATATATTCTATTTGTTTCACTTTTGAATCATATTAACTAAGTCTCGGTGGTGCACGCTTTTCAGCACGTCGTCAAATCTCCCCGTGCTGGCTACTTGAATGATCTTCAAGTTTCTGCCGGCCAACAAGTCTTCGACACCACTGTGTTGTTTAACATAAAGGTAAAAGCCCTGGACGTTTCATAGAGAACTGCCAATTTGCTTATTCCCGGTTTGCTTACCATGTTTAATTCTAATATTCCAGGATAAACAAGATTGATAACTAGAAAATACTTATTACCTCAAATGCATTTTGAGCTACAAGCCTGAACTACATGAGCAATCCTTTGATCGACAAAGAGATCTGAGTTCGAGGACAAAAATCTGAGAGAGTGTATCATGATAAACCTTGCACAGTGAGTCATGTAAATTCAAGTTCCTCAGTTTTAAGCAGAATACTTCATCCGTATCATCCTTACACTGATAAATAAATCCCTTTGTTGGCTAAACTTGTAGAGTTTTTAGAACATTAACGATTTAATAAAGGAAATTTGTCAGTTGTTTTTCTGTGCGATACCTTGTTTCTTGTTTGATTTTGATGAAGTGTCTGAAAGAAATCGGAGGTCAATGACATGGTTGATGTCAAGAAATGTTGAATGAAATTCTCTTCATTTTCTCTTTCAAACTTTTCTATGTATAAGAATGAATATATATATATATATATATATATATATATATATATATATATATATATATATATATATATATATATATATATATATATATATATATATATATATATATATATATATATTCATTAAAAATATATACATAAAATTTTTTAAAATTTTTATGGTACATTGTTTATACATAAAAATTTAAAAAATAAAAATATTATATTTCTAAATAAGGAGATTTTCCATATCAAGGAATTTATATTATAAGAGATTTTTCATATTAAAAGATTTTCATAATCAACTATCCTTAAATAAGTAATCTTTTCAATACAAGCTGGTGAATATATATCATTAATTCTTGATTTGAATATAATCATTGAAAAGTCGTGTCCGTTAAGTTTCCTTGTGATTACATTTACAAGTTGCTCCTTTATAAATATATAGGGAGTATAAATTAATTTGTTGTCTAACTTCTCCTGTATAAAGTGTTTATCTATCTCGATGTATTTTATCCTATTATGTTGTATTAGATTATAAGTAATATTAATGATTGACTTATTGTGGTAGCATAGTCTCATAGGCTCTTCCCATTTTATTTTGAGATTTTCTAGCATGATCTTCAACCATGGCAGTTCGCACACACCTTGAACTATAGCTATGCACTCTACTTATGCACATGATCGAATTACCACATTTTGTTTCTTACTCCATGTGATCAGATTACCACCTAGGAACGTCCAATAACATGTAGTGGAACGTCTATCACTCAGAGATCCTACATAATTTGCATTAGTGTAAGCTTTAAGAATTAACCCCTCACCTTTCTTGAATAAAATTCCTTTTTCTGGATTAGCTTTCAAATTGTGTAGTATGCGATTTGCAACTTGTAGATGAACTTCTTTAGCTTATGCATGAACTGACTTATCACACTCACAACATAAACAATGTCTGGCCAAGTGTATGTTAAATATATTAGTTCTCCAATCAATTTTTGGAATCCTTCTTTGTCTACTATATCATCATTCATCTCTCTAAATTTATGATTGAGATCAATCGGAGATAAAAATGGGTTACATGCTAATTTATCTATTTCTTTCAAAAAGTCAATCACATCTTTTGTTGGGGAATGAAGATACCTCGCCAAGACTGAGCTACTTCTATCTGGAGGAAGTATTTTAAGCACCCTAAGTCTTTGATATCAAATTCCTTTGCCAACCAATTTTTCAAGGTCTCCTTTTCTTTTTCATCATTTCCAGTAATAATTATGTCATTAACATACACCATGATCTGGCGGTTAGAACACGGGACCCCATAGCGAGGGGTCAACGCCACGTGGAAGTCAAAGGGCCAGGTGGTCCATCGGAGAAGGGTGAGCCGACCGGACTCATGAGAGAAGGGCAGACCGACCGGCCGACCGGAGAAGGATGAGTCGGCCTCCCGACCGGCCGACCGATGAACATCCGATAATAAAAAGACGCCCTGACAGAGATCGGGGTTCTGACGCTCGATTGAACAGTAATGAAGGGCCGAGCGGACGTCATGATCGTCCGAAGGCAATGTAACATACTGCTAGTAGTCCCTACATAACATCTTACCGAAGATCTCCCCAGCATGCCGATGGAGAGAGAAGGTCGGACGTGAAGTAAGTGCCGTCCGGCCAGGCGTAAGAAGAATGCCAGCCGGACGGACGCCCCGTCCCACCGGCCGGACGGACGCCCCGTCCCGCCGGCCGGACGGACGCCCCGGCCTGTGGTCGGTAGAGGAGGACCAGAACATCTTATGACAGCTGTCAAGTCCTATGGCTAGGCCATACTCCAAGTCTGACAACGAGGTGTTCTGTTGTCCCATCGAAGACGTGCTTGGACTGTAGCAGTATGGCGTCAGGTAAGCTTTCTGACAGACACATACCGAGGTATGGGCTGCGGACACGTATGCGCCTCGGTGGACGTGCAGGAGCTCTTTCACCGCTCTATATAAAGAGCCTTATACTTCGCCGGAGGTACGCGTTGGACACCTTTGGAGCCACTTTTTTCACTACTTGCTTGCCTGACTTGAGCGTCGGAGGGTCGCCGCCGGGAACCCCTTCCCGGCCCGACTTTTGTGCAGGTTTGCCGGAGGTTCGTGCAACCAGTCGAAGATCCACGTCAGCAGCCGGGGAGCGCCACGTGCCCAACGTCCGTTGATTCAGCATTCGGACAGGATCAAATTGGCGCCGTCTGTGGGAACACTCTTGCATCCGAACGAAAACAATGGACGAGGCTGGACGACAACACACGGTGACGCTTTCCACGGAGGAACTCGACGCTCTGATCGAGTTGAGGGCCGCCAAGCTTGTGGAGCAAAAACAGAAAGCAACAGCCGAGCGGCCGGAGCAGCAAGCAACGTCAGCGTCTGGTGGTCGAGCGGAAGCACCACCTGCCACCGTTGCATTTCATCGGGCCCTATTCCGCACCCCCGAAGCCGCACCCACTCATAGAGATCGGGGATCTTCTTCGGATGAAATGCCGAGACGAGATGACAGAAAAGGAAAAGCCCCTCAAGCGGACTCATCGCCCGAGCGGATTAATCGCCAATTTTCAGAGGCTATTCTACGAGACCCTCTGCCCAAGCACTACGTGCCTCCGACGATCGGCGAATACAATGGAACCACCGATCCGGATGATCATTTGGGCAAGTTTGATAACACGGCAACCCTGCATCAATACACAGATGGGGTGAAGTGTCGGGTTTTCCTCACCACCCTATCTGGATCGGCTCAACGTTGGTTTCGGAGGTTGCCGGACGGATCCATCACAAGCTTCAAGGACTTCCGAACGGCCTTCCTCCACCACTTTGCAAGCAGTCGGCGCTATCAAAAAACCAGCGTTAGTCTGTTCGCCATCAAACAAGAAGCCCGTGAATCGCTCCGAGCTTACATCCAGCGGTTCAACAAAGTGGCCATGGATATTCCAACGGCCACCTCGGAGATCATGATGAATGCCTTCACACAAGGCCTCGTGGATGGGGATTTCTTCCGATCGCTCATTCGAAAGCCGCCCCGAGACTATGATCACATGCTACACCGGGCCAACGAATACATCAACGTGGAGGAAGCGCAAGCGGCCCGGAAAAAAGAAACTCCAGCCGAGCGGGCTCCTCCTGCCGAACGGAAGTCGCACGTTGCTCATCAGCGACCCAGAGGACCACGGGCCGAAGCAATTCGAGCTCATCCAAGACCTCATGTCCAAGAAGTAGCAGCCGAGCGGCCTAGGACAAAGAAGAGATGGACCCCAATGTTCTGCTCCTTCCACCGGACGTACACACACAACACCAAGGATTGCCGCAGTCTTCCTCTAATTGCCCACCCCGTTCCCAGAGGCGCCGGTCGTCGGTCGCCATCAGCCGACAGACGGTAGAGGCCTCGTGAAGCCGATCGGATGGTAGCCGACAGGCGGCAACAACCGACTCCCGAGCGGCATCGCTCTCCGAGGCGGGAGAATCTCCGAATGTCTAGGGAACGTCCCCGACCTTCCGCCCGAGAAGAAGAAAATAGAAGCAATACTTCCCGAGGCGAAATCAACATCATAGCTGGTGGGCCGACCGGAGGAGACTCCAACCGAGCAAGAAAGGCGAGCGTCCGGCAGCTCCAGATCCGTGCAGTCGGCTGCAGCCGAGAGCGGGCGAGTGGACCCGAAATCAGTTTTGGGCCTGGGGACTTGGAAGGAGTTGAAGTGCCCCACGACGACGCTCTGCTCATCAAAGTGGTAATAGTCAACTACACTATTCACCGCGTTTTTATTGACACAGGAAGCTCGGTCAACATAATATTCAAAAAGGCGTTCGATCAACTACAAATTGACCGCGCCGAGCTGCTGCCCATGACAACTCCCCTCTACGAGTTTACGAGCAATGAAGTCCTACCGGTCGGACAAATCCGGCTAGCCATCTCACTGGGAGAAGAGCCGCTCAGGAGGACGCGGACAGCGAACTTCGTGGTGGTAGACTCTCCCTCCTCATACAATGTCATTCTGGGACGACCGACGCTCAGTGAGTTCCGAGCGGCCGTCTCTACCTTCCACCAGAAGATCAAGTTCTCCGTCGAAGACAAAGTGGGAGAAGTACGGGGAGATCAACTGGCAGCTCGGCGATGTTACGTCGAAATGGTCCGAGCAGAAGCAAATTCCGCTCGGAAGTCACCACGGATCGAGGTGAATGCTATAACTGAAAAGCCTCCCTCTTTAGTTTATGAAGAAAAAGAGGAAGTGCAGATACACCCGACCCGATCGGAAGCCACGACATTCATCGCGTCCGATCTGGAGATGAATCAGAAAGAGGAGGTGATCCAATGCCTCCGGAGAAACCATGATGTCTTCGTCTGGTCGACACATGAACTGCCCGAAATTTCACCAAGTATAGCACAGCATGAGCTCCACGTTCGACTCGACGCTCGGCCAGTAAAGCAAAGAAAAAGGGACTTCAGCGCCGAGCAGAATGTCATAATCCGAGCGGAGGTGGAGAAACTCTTGGAGGCCGGCCATATACACGAGGTCCAGTTTCCGAGCTGGCTGGCGAATGTGGTGCTAGTTTCCAAACCCGGCAACAAGTGGAGAGTGTGCATCGATTTCCGGGACCTTAACAAGGCGTGCCCAAAGGACTTTTACCCCTTGCCCCGAATCGATCAACTAGTGGATTCTACGGCCGGCTGCGAGTTGATATGCATGCTCGACGCCTATCAAGGATATCATCAAGTGTCGCTCGCCCGGGAAGATCAAGAAAAAGTTAGCTTCGTGATGGCCGACGACACCTACTGCTATAATGTGATGCCGTTCGGATTGAAGAACGCGGGAGCCACTTATCAACGCTTGATGAACAAAGTGTTCAAGGGGCAGATCGGGCGGAATCTGGAAGTTTATGTGGACGACATTCTTATCAAGTCCGTCCGAGCGGCCGATCTCTTCAAAGACATGGAGGAAACCTTCCGAACGCTACGGAAATATGAAGTGAAGCTAAATCCCCAGAAGTGCCTGTTCGGAGCAAAAGGAGGGTGTTTCTTAGGTTACATAGTGACCGAGCGGGGCATCAAAGCAAATCCCAGCAAGGTGAAAGCTCTACAAGACATGTCGCCTCCAAGAAATATAAGGGAAGTGCAGTGTTTGACCGGTCGGATAACTGCTCTGTCCAGATTCATCTCCAAAACTGCCGACCGGAGCCTTCCTTTTTTTCAAAATCTTACGCAAGGCTACTAAGTTTCACTGGGACGAAGAATGTGATCGGGCGTTCGATGATTTGAAGGCATATCTGAACTCTCTCCCGGTATTAGCCAAGCCGACTGCGGGTGAGCCACTTTGTATTTACTTGTCTTCAACCGAGCGAGCAATCGGCTCGGCATTAGTGAGGACGAGCGGAGAAGAGCCTGTGTATTTTCTTAGTCATATTTTAAAAGATGCTGAATCTCGCTACACTGGGCTCGAGAAGCTGGCTTTCGCTCTGGTCCTCGCCGCTCGGCGCCTTCGTCCATACTTCCTGGCGCATACCATCATTGTCAAAACCAATAGCCCGCTCGGGCGTGTATTACTGAATCCAGAAGCGTCCGGGCGGCTCATCAAATGGACGACGGAGTTAAGTGAATTTGACATCCAATACCAGCCCCGCTCGGCAATCAAAGCGCAGTCCTTGGCAGATTTTATGACTGAGGTGCAGAATTCAGAGCCGGAAGCTATGTGGAAAATATTTGTGGACGGATCATCCACTCGGCTCGGAAGCGGGATTGGAATACTGTTGCTCTCCCCTCAAGAAGAAAAGATGCACTTATCCGTCCGGCTGGATTATAAAGCTACAAACAATGAAGCAGAGTATGAGGCCCTCATAGCCGGCTTGCAGGTAGCACGGCATGTGGGTGCCGGTCGGGTAACGCTTCATTCGGATTCCCAGTTGGCTGCTCAGCAGCTCTCTGGTACCTTCGAAATCAACAGTGCTCGGCTCAAGCTCTACGCTGAAACCTTTGAGAAACTTAAAGCCAATTTTAGAGAAGTCATTGTCCAGAAGATACCTAGAGCAGAAAATCAAACGGCTGATGAGTTAGCCAAACTCGCGAGCTCAATAACGCCGATCGCCATTCAGCAGCCAATTGAACAAGTATTGTTGGTGGCGCACGTCGACCGTAGGGAAGGCCTTACGTTTCCGAGCGACTGGAGGACACCCATCACGGAGTTTCTGCGCTCGGGCGCCACACCGTCCGATCAGAATGAAGCCCAGCTGCTAAGGAGGAGAGCCGGTCGGTTCACACTCATCGGCAATCAGCTTTACAAGAAGGCTTTCTCACGCCCGCTGTTGAAATGCGTGAGCTCGGAGGACTCGGCTTACATCCTCCAAGAAGTGCATCAAGGGTCGTGCGGAGGACATCCGGGCGGGCGATCACTAGCTAAAAAGATACTGCTGGCTGGATACTTCTGGCCTACTTTACAAGTAGACGCCGCTCGGACCGTCGCGACATGCCTTTCTTGTCAAAGGTATCATAATTTCTCCCACCGACCGACAGAAGAAATGAAGGCCGCTACTGTGTCTTGTCCTTTCGACCAATGGGGAATGGATATTGTGGGTCCGTTTCCTATGGCGACTGGACAGCGAAAATTTTTATTGGTGGCGGTTGATTATTTTTCCAAGTGGGTGGAGGCCGAGCCGCTAGCCAGGATCATCGAGCATATGGTTAAGAAATTTATTTGGCAGAACATCATCTGTCGGTTCGGCATCCCTCGCCGACTTGTTTCCGACAACGGACGGCAGTTTACCGGAAAATTGCTCGAAGATTGGTGCCAAAGCTATGGCATCGAGCAACACTTCACGTCTATAGCATACCCCCAAAGCAATGGTCAAGCTGAAGTAGCTAATCGGGAAATTCTTCGTATTCTGCGTGCTCGGCTCGACCATTTGGGAGGAAGTTGGGTGGATGAAGTGCCGGGAGTCTTATGGGCCATCCGAACGACTCCAAAGGAAGGGACGGGCGTCATGCCTGTCCAACTGGTGTATGGCGGTGAAGCGGTCATTCCTGTTGAAGTCGGCGTTGAGTCCGTCCGGATCCAGGGCTATGATGATGGCAACGCCGAACGGAGGAACATGGAGTTGGATTTGGTCGACGAGGAGCGAGCCAAGGCGTCCGTTCGGCTGATGGCGTACCGGCAGCGGATGAAGCAAAACTACAACCGCCGTGTAATCCCCAGATCGTTCCAGGTCGGCGACCTTGTCTGGAAGAAAGTCAAGCCGGTCGGCGATGGCGGCAAGCTGGAAGCTCCCTGGGCGGGCCCCTTCAAGGTTATCGAAAAGCTCCGCTCGGGCGCTTACTATTTGGAGGATGAAGAAGGACGGCAGCTGGATCGGCCATGGAGCGCGAATCATCTCCAGCCTTATCGAGCTGGATGAGAGGTGCACCGATGTAACTCATTTTTGTGTATATGCTAGTCGCCTATGTCCTTGTAATGCAGGAAGCAAAAATGATTCCAAGGATGACTAATGTGTTCGCCAAGCGGCTTCATTAAAATTACCCTTTAAGGCCGTCGAGCTGCGACGTTAAAAATCGAGAGACGAGCCGGCGTCTATAAACTTCCGAGCGGAAGACCGTCGAGCTCCGACGTTAAAAATCGAGAGACGAGCCGACATCTATAAACTTCCGAGCGGAAGACCGTCGAGCTCCGACGTTAAATATCGAGAGACGAGCCGGCGTCTATAAACTCCCGAGCGGAAGACCGTCGAGCTCCGACATTAAATATCGAGAGACGAGCCGGCGTCTATAAACTTCCGAGCGGAAGACCGTCGAGCTCCGACGTTAAATATCGAGAGACGAGCCGGCGTCTATAAACGTCCGAGCGGAAGACCGTCGAGCTTCGACGTTAAATATCGAGAGACGAGCCGGCGTCTATAAACGTCCGAGCGGAAGACCGTCGAGCTCCGACGTTAAATATCGAGAGACGAGCCGGCGTCTATAAACTTCCGAGCGGAAGACCGTCGAGCTCCGACGTTAAATATCGAGAGACGAGCCGGCGTCTATAAACTCCCGAGCGGAAGACCGTCGAGCTCCGACGTTAAATATCGAGAGACGAGCCGGCGTCTATAAACTCCCGAGCGGAAGACCGTCGAGCTCCGACGTTAAATATCGAGAGACGAGCCGGCGTCTATAAACTTCCGAGCTGAAGACTGTCGAGCTCCGACGTTAAATATCGAGAGACGAGCCGACGTCTATAAACTTCCGAGCGGAAGACCGTCGAGCTCCGACATTAAATATCGAGAGACGAGCCGGCGTCTATAAACTCCCGTGCGGAAGGCCATTGAGCTCCGACGTTAAATATCGAGAGACGAGCCGGCGTCTATAAACTGTTAGAGTGTATACTAAAAGCCTAGCTTTTGGTATAAATATTTATCTAGAAATAAGAATCACATTGGTCAAATGTCTACATTTATGATAAATGTAGTTGCTCAATTAATTTATATTGTAGATAACATGGTGTGTGGTGTCACATAAAGAAGATCATGTTATCGGTTCCTTATAAATTATAAACAGTAGCTCACGACCAAGATGGAAAGGAACAAACCATTGGAAGGTCGTAGTGTAATTAAGTATTAGTTTATCTTAACTATATAATTACACTAGTACACTTAGAGTGTATTGAGTAGGACCATTTGAGGTCATTCCTTTTATACTGACTTTATAAAGGAACAAAGACCTCAGTTATTATGGAAGTGTGTGCTCTTAATCCTAATATAATAACAAGCACATATATTTGATATTTATTTCTTTAATTTATCAATGGGTGATATTTAGTTCGATAAATCAATAAGCCCGATAAGTTGGGAAATGATATCGCTTATAGTGTGTGTTGTTGATTATAGAAGGAAACTGTGTCCTAGTGATCTAGGTTGAGAATGTCCCCAAGAGGAGCTCAAAAGGATTGTCATGTTAAACCCTGCAGGTGGACTTAGTCTGACATGATGATGAAGTTGAGTGGTACTACTCTTGGAGCTAGATATTAATTAAGTGAGTTGTCAGTAACTTACTTAATTAGTGGACATTTGTTATCTTAAACACAGGGAGACTAACACACTCATAATAAGAAGGAGCCCAAAAATGTAATTTGGGATTGGTGCGGTAGTTCAATAATAATTCTCTAGTGGAATGAATTATTATTGATAAAATTAAGTTGTGTGTTCGGGGCGAACATGGGATGCTTAATTTATCGGGAGACCAAAACCAATTCCTGCTCTCGGTCCCTATCGTAGCCTCTTAATTATAGAGTACTATACCCACCTTCTTACCCATCCTATAGGGGGCCGGCCAAGCTAGCTTGGAGACCAAGCTAGGGCCGACCATGTTTTGGTTCATGGGTGAATTCATGTGGCCGGCCCTAGCTTGAACTCAAGCTTAGGTGGCCGGCCCTATTAAAATAAAAAGGAATTTTATTTTTAAAATTTTTCTTATGTGGATAACATGATTTAAAAGAGAGTTTAAAAATTTAAATCTTTCCTTTTATAAGATTCTACAAAAGATTAAGAGAAGAGTTAAATCTCTTTCCTTATTTGTAGATTAAAAGGTTGATTTTAATTTTGGTAAAAACTTTCCTTTTAATCATGTTCATGATTTAAAAGAGAGTTTAAAAATTAAATATCTCTTTTATAAAGCTTCTACAAAGATTAAGAAAAGATTAGATATCTTTCCTTATTTGTAGATTGGAAGAGATTTTAATTTTTAAAGATAACTTTCTTTTTATCCACATGTTTAAAAGAAATATTTTAATTTATAAAATTTCCTTTTTATTGACCATCATGAAGGGAAAAATTATTAAAGAAATTTTTTATAAAATTTTCGGAAACAAATTAGGAAAGTTTTAATTCTTGATTGAATTAAATTTCCTTTGCTTAGTTTAAAGTGGTCGGCCACATTGTTGATGAGAACAAATTATTTTTAATTAAATAAATTTTCCTTATCAATGGCAAAAGAATTAAGGAAATTTTTATTTAAATTTCTTTATTTGCCAAGGCCAAGGATTATAAAAGAGAGGGTAGAGGTGCCTTCATGACTAACAACTCTATTATTTTTCCTCTCTCTTTTTCTTCCTTGGTGTGGCCGGCCATCCTCTCCTCCTTTCTTCTCTTTGATGGCCGAACCTCATCCTTCTTGTGGAGACTCATATGGTGGCCGGATCAAGTTTAGAGAAGAAGAAGAAGAAGGAGAGAAAGAAATCTTTGTTTCTAGCATCCCTTGGAGCATGGTGGTGGTGGCCGAACCTCTTCATCCTAGGAGAAGTTTTGATGGCCGAAACTTGTAAGGAAGAAGAAGGTGCTAGGTGGTTCTCATCTCGGAAGATCGTTGCCCACACAACGTCCGAGGTTAGAAGAGGAATACGGTAGAAGATCAATAGGTCTTTCTAAAAGGTATAACTAGTAATTTTTCTTTCCGCATCATACTAGTTATTTTTGGAAATAATACTAAATACAAGAGGCATACGATTCTAGTGTTTCGAATTTATTTTCGATATAGTGTTCTTTTGTTTTTCTTTTCCTTGTGATTTGATTGTTCTTTTCGGTTAACCTAAAGTTATTTTAGGAAATTAAATATTAGATTTCTATAAAAGGTTTTGTCTAGTCGGTGGTGGTTGCTCCCATATCCAAGAAGGTCATGTGCCTCGCCACGTCAGTACTGGGAACCAATTTTGGAAATTAATATTTAGTGGAATTAATAACTTAGGTGATTTGGATCAAACGTGTTAAGTTCCGCAGGAGATCCAAGTCAAAACCTAAAAGAACAAATAAATTAAGTTTTGGATCAAACGTGTTAAGTTCCGCAGGCGATCCAAAATTTAATTTAAAAGAACACATGGTAGCTAGGAAAAAGTTCATACCTTTGTACAAAATTTTTGTACAGTGGAACCTCTAGGTTTTCCGAGTAGCAACCAACATAAACGTCCGAGCGGAAGACCGTCGAGCTCCGACGTTAAATATCGAGAGACGAGCCGGCGTCTATAAACATCCGATCGGAAGACCGTCGAGCTCCGACGTTAAACATCGAGAGACGAGCAGGCGTCTATAAACGTCCGAGCGGAAGACCGTCGAGCTCCGACGTTAAATATCGAGAGACGAGCCGGCGTCTATAAACTTCCGAGCGGAAGACCGTCGAACTCCGACGTTAAATATCGAGAGACGAGCCGGCGTCTATAAACTCCCGAGCGGAAGGCCATCGAGCTCCGACGTTAAATATCGAGAGACGAGCCGGCGTCTATAAACGTCCGAGCGGAAGACCGTCGAGCTCTAACGTTAAATATCGAGAGACGAGCCGACGTCTATAAACGTCCGAGTGGAAGACCGTCGAGCTCTGACGTTAAACATCGAGAGACGAGCCGACGTCTATAAACGTCCGAGCGGAAGACCGTCGAGCTCCGACGTTAAATATCGAGAGACGAGTCGGCGTCTATAAACGTCCGAGCGGAAGACCGTCGAGCTCCGACGTTAAATATCGAGAGACTAGCCGGCGTCTATAAACTTCCGAGCGGAAGACCGTCGAGCTCCGACGTTAAAAATCGAGAAACGAGCCGACGTCTATAAACTCCCGAGCGGAAGACCGTCGAGCTTCGACGTTAAAAATCAAGAGACGAATCGGCTTCTATAAACCCACCGATCGGAAGGTAGTCTAGTTCTGACGGTAAAATTTGACGGGCGACCTGGCCTATAAGGCCGCCAGACGAATGGTTTCCTGCGTAAACCTCGGTCGGGCCCGCCGTAACATTGTATGGCCGAGCGGATCCTTTATAAAATGTACTTGGGGCACAAAAAACTTAAGACCAAGGCAAAAATAAAAAATTGGACGCTGGAAGAACGAGCAAATAACAAAAGGAGACAATTCATTCACTCCGACCGGCGGATAGACAAAATTTATAGTGTTTGCCCCGAACAGCATGCATGCAGAAAATTACAAAATAACCTCACAGACACTCATTCTTAGTCATCAAAATTAAAAAGATGGTCAGGGATGGAGCCCATCATGGTCGCCAGGTCTTCTGCAGGGACGGACAGATCGGCAGGAACATGGCCCTTGTTTTTCATGTATTCCACCGCCACTTTGATTGCCTCCTCAAAAGTTAAGGAGAGCTTGTCACTAAATTTCTCACCAAACTCGTCCGAGCGGACGAAGGCTTTGCGCACCCCCGCCGATCGACCGGGCTCTCCATCTTGATACTCCTTGAGAGTAGCCTTGGAAGCGTCCAGAGCAGCTTGAAGATTTTGCAAGGCCCCTTCTGCTTTTGTCTGATTGGCGGAGCGACCCTCCCGTTGGGCAGTTAGTGAGGCGTCCAGCTCTTTCACCCGCTGCTCCAGCCCCCGATTTTCTACCTTCATCAGGTCCATGTCATCAATGGCCTTGAGCTTCCGAGCGGTCGCGGTCTTAATTTCTTTGTCTCGCTGCTTGACTAAGGCTTCGAGGCGGGCAACCTCGCTTGTCAAGCCGGAAGTCTTACCCCGCTCGGCTTCTAGCAACCTCTTGGCCTTCTCCAGGACGGTCGTCGATTGTCTGCTGTCCCCCGCAACTTTGAGTTTTTTCAACTCGTCCTCCAGCTCGGTTAATCGATTGCTGATGGCAATCTGCTCCACCCAGTTCTGCGAACGGATATGAACAACTTAGAAATTCGATCCACAATAACCAACAAAGCGAGAGAACATACCCCGGTCGCCTGTTGTAGATTGCTGTCGCCGAGCTGCCCAGGGGTTAGCATGGCAATTCTGAGATGAGCATCCTCCCAAGCCTTGGCGAGAGGACCCGTGAGTGTGATTTGCTGCTCGGGAACCACCGGCCGATCAATGGCCGCCATGTATTCTTCTGAAGGGAGGCGCAGGACGGTTTTTATCAACTTTGGGCCGCTCGGATCGCCCAGAGAAGCGGCGGCCTTACCGGACGGCCCACCGGTGGAGGAAGAAGGACATTCGCCCAACCGCTTAAGACGCCGTAGTGTTCGGGGAGGACTGGAGGGCGGCACCTCAGAGGTAGCCCTTGGAGAGCCGCGCGACGTCGGGGTACTCTCTATAGAAACTGTCCCGGATAACATTGGAGCTTCATCGCCCCGCTCGGACTGTGGCTCATCAGATGGAGTTGGTGTAGATGCTGACTCTGGCCGTCTGCGCTTCCAAGTGGCCAGGGGAACGTCGTCGGCCGAACGACCCTCTACCTCGACTTGAGTAGAGGGTTCTATGTCGCCCGCAACCTCGTCGAGAGAGGCAGGAGCATCTAAGGCTTCGGGGACATCCTGAGTCCCCTCACCTTCTTCGCCGGCCGGATCAACTGAAGCCAGGCCCCGCTCGACGACCTCCTTATTCTTGGTCGCCTCGATCTCAGCGGCTCTCAGTTTCAGCCGCTCGGTAGCCTTGGCTCGCCACATGACTTCAGCTGCAGAAGCAAAGAATAAATCAGTTAGAACAAAAGAAATGGGAAGATAAGAGAACTTACTCATGCTGCAGGGCAGATCGGCTGGGATGGAAGACAGGTCGAATAGATACAATACTCCCGGAAGGAGCAGCTTGTCGATGTGATACCGCTGGCCGACCAGCCGGTCGGCTGCATGAAGGTAGGCCGGATCGCCCCTAAACTTGCCGAGCTCCGATTGCGCTGGCATCGCCGTCTGCCATTTGATACGGAAGGCAGGTGGCTCGGGGAAACGCACGTAGAAAAAGTGCTCCTTCCAATGTTTGTTGGAGCTCAGCATGTTATCAAAAAGGACGAAACCTATCCTAGATTGAAAAACGAAGGTACCCCACTCGGCTTGCTTTGGGTAGTAGAAGTAGTGGAAATTTTTGGGATCTAGGGGAATGCCGTTCAGTTTAAAGAGAATTATCACCCCGCTCAGTGATAACCATCATTTTGTCATAACATTTTGATCCATATAGGCATACATTTTAATCTTCTCATATGTTAAAGTCATGTTTACACCATGTTTCATGAGTTAGAGCCATTTATGGACCTAATTGCAAATTATATCATATTTGTGGTTTCTATGCTAATATTTGGTTATACTCTTTGTAGGCATCAAGGGATCATGGATCCGAGATTGATCAAACCAGATTGAACTCAAATCTGAGCTTGAATGGGAAGATCAAGCTTTGAAGCTACATGAACCATTCATTCAAGATCAAGAGAGATCTGAACCATCCATTGGAGATCTAGTTCATCCGAGCTAGGAGAGAATAGATCAGGTCCCTTGATGAAGATTTGCACCTTTGGATCAGATTTAGATCAAGATTCACCGTTGGATCAGAGGCAGGATGATCACAGCCGTCCATCACAGAACTGAGATTAAATTTAAAGGGATGAGAAGCTACAGTGATGGGTGAACTGGCTACAGTCCTCGCGTCAAGAACAGGGGAGCGCGGTCTGCTCCGGCGATCTTCCTCCTCGATTCATTCCACCGCCGGCGAGCTGCTGAGGTCAAGGGCGTTTCCCTTCCTCCGGTCATCACCCATCTTCAAGTCGGCGACGCCATTTCCCCCATCTGATTTCTATTTCTGTCGCGATTCCTGTGCGAAGAAGAAGTGGAGAAGCAACTAGATTCGATCTGGTTTCCTGATCTTTAAGCCGGCGATCTTCTTCCTTGGAGTTTCGCACCCATCTTAACCATCAGGAGTGTTTGTTTCTGACTAATCTGATTTCTACACCATTTCCAGCCGCATCTGCCAGTTTCAGAGATCGTTAGTTTGATTTCTCCTCGTCTGCAATATCTTGACATCTTCGTCAAGATCAGTGAGTACTCGGGAATGCCCAGCTCACTTTGGTTCATCACTCTCCCCAATCTCCATTACTGCATTTTGTTTTGTTCTATTTCTAGTTCAAGTTTAAGATTTGTGCCCGTTTAATTCTGTAGATTTACATTGCTTGAGTTAGCTGAATTCTTAGATCTGTTTCTTTTCTTTGATTTTGCTGTATGCTTGTTGAATCTCTGCGTCTAGATTTGAAGTGTTCGGTAAGTTGTTCTTGAATCGATTACATCTACTGTTCGTCCGAATTCAAGTTCTTGTTTCAGTAATTGGCTGAATCTGATTAGGTTTTGTTCTTGTTTAGTATTGTTGGTTTCTTATCTGCTCAGTTGCATGAATCTGAATAGATCTTCTATCATCTGACAAATGGTGGTTTGATCTATTGAATTGATCTTTTGTTCTTGTCTTGTTCTTATTTTACTCTTGTTTAGTTTCTAATTTGTTTGGATCTGTTAATGATGAAATTCATAGCATAATGTGACAATATGTTGTGGGTTCATGATTAATAGATAGATAGATAGGATTTCTTCCATTGCGTTAGATTTAGTTTCATACTTATCTTGCTATTTCACTCTTTAATCCAAGAAGTCAATAAAACCCAAAAACCCCAAGAGAAATAACAATTCAATCCTAAAATATTAAGCATTGGCTACATTCATTGGGAGACGACCCGAGTTATCTCTATGCTACATTAGTGTAGAATGAATTCGGTCACTTAATTCTTTTGATACCCATTTCACGACAAAATTAGGGTTTATCACTCAGCAACCTTATAGAATTCGGAACTAGCTGGCCGAGCGGGATGCGGAAGTAATTGCAGACTTGCACGAAAAACTTATGGGGTGGAAAGCGTAACCCAACCAAAAATTGGTCTCGGAAGAAGAGAATTGTGTCGGGCGGCGGTTCATGAGGCCGATCGGCCGGTGTGGCTAATACTATGTGGTGGTCGGAAGGGATGTCGTAAGTCCGAGCGAGACGCAACGCGTCCTCCTCGTCAAAACGGCTCTCCATGGTCGTGTACCATAGACCAGGAGCGCCGCCGGTCGACTGCGAGGTGCTAGTCATGGTCGAAAGACAAGAATGCGGAACCAAAAGGGAAGGTTCGAGCAAGGGAATACAAGGCATGGGCAAAGTACCGCCGAACGGATGAGCATCCCTAAGCCTGGCCGAGCGGATTAATGTATCGGTCGTTACTCTGTCAGATCGGCAGTCTAGTCAGTCGGACTTCGCCTCCTTCGACTAGACTTGAGGGGAAGGCAAGTGATCCGGCGATTAGAACACGGAACCCCATAGCGAGGGGTCAACGCCACGTGGAAGTCAAAGGGCCAGGTGGTCCATCGGAGAAGGGTGAGCCGACCGGACTCATGAGTGAAGGGCAGACCGACCGGCCGACCGGAGAAGGATGAGTCGGCCTCCCGACCGGCCGACCGATGAACATCCGATAATAAAAAGACGCCCTGACAAGGATCGGGGTTCCGACGCTCGATTGAACAGTAACGAAGGGCCGAGCGGACGTCATGATCGTCCGAAGGCAATGTAACATACTGCAAGTAGTCCCTACATAACATCTTACCAAAGATCTCCCCAGCATGCCGATGGAGAGAGAAGGCCGGACGTGAAGTAAGTGCCGTCCGGCCAGGCGTAAGAAGAATGCCAGCCCGACGGACGCCCCGTCCCACCGGCCGGACGGACGCCCCGGCCTGTGGTCGGTAGAGGAGGACCAGAACATCCTATGACAGCTGTCAAGTCCTATGGCTAGGCCATACTCCAAGTCTGACAACGAGGTGTTTTGTTGTCCCATCGAAGACGTACTTGGACTGTAGCAGTATGGCGTCAGGTAAGCTTTCTGACAGACACATACCGAGGTATGGGTTGCGGACACGTATGCGCCTCGGTGGACGTGCAGGAGCTCTTTCACCGCTCTATATAAAGAGCCTTATACTTCGCCGGAGGTATGCGTTGGACACCTTTGGAGCCACTTTTTTCACTACTTGCTTGCCTGACTTGAGCGTCGGAGGGTCGCCGCCGGGAACCCCTTCCCGGCCCGACTTCTGTGCAGGTTCGCCGGAGGTTCGTGCAACCAGTCGAAGATCCACGTCAGCAGCCGGGGAGCGCCACGTGCACAGCGTCCGTTGATTCAGCATTCGGACAGGATCACACCAAAAGAGCAGTAGCTCCTCCTATGCTATGGGTTTGATGAATAATACATGATCACCTTGACTTTGTTTATGCCCAATAGAGCATCACCTTTGTAAACCTATCAAACCAAGCTCTTGGAGATTGCTTGAGTTTGTATAATGTCTTTTTAAATTTGCAAACCTTATCCCCTTTGATGTCTCTTCTAAAGTCAGGTGGAATCTCCATATGTATCTCTTCCTCTAAGTCACCATGAAAGAAGTCATTCTTTATGTCAAATTGTTGTAAATTCCAATTGAAATTTGTTGCTAAGGATAATAGAAGCCTCACTATATTCATCTTAGCCACGGGTGAAAATGTTTCTTGATAGTCTACTCCATAGGTTTGTGTAGCCCTTAGCAACTAACCTTGCTTGTTTCTTTCTAGAGTCCCATCTATCTTGTACTTTATGATAAACATCCATTTGCACTCCATTGCTCTTTTATTTTGTGGTAGCTCCATAATTTTCCACGTTTTGTTCTTCTCAAATGCCTCCATTTCTATTCTCATAGTTTCTCTTCACTTCTCATTGGATAAAGCCTTATATAAGGTACTAGGAATTGGGATAACATTTAAATTTGCTAAGATACTTCTGGGAGATGAAGAAAATATGTGAAAAAATACTGATTTGGCGAATGAACATCTTGGATATTTAGTACACTCTCGTATCCCTTTTCTAAAGGCAATAGGTAAATCACAATCAGATGAAATAGAAAAAGAAATTGGTTTTATGCATACCTTATTTTCAGAAGAGTTGAGTTTTGGACTTGTGTCAGTTAGGTTCTTGTGGAGATAATTCTTATTGTAGGGTGGCTCCGGTGCAGGTGATCTTGAGTGAGATGAGTAAGGGGTCCCTAAGCTAGGTAGATCAAGAAAAAGTTTTTTTTCTTTATCTTCCACAATAGAACTAGATCCCCTTTGGAGATAAGGGTGAGAAAAAAATGATAAACCTTCTTCAAAAGTGACATCAATAAAGATATAAAATTTTCATGTAGGTGGATGATAACACTTGTAGCATTTCTATGTTGGAGAATAATAGACAAACACACACTTGATTGCTCTTGGATCTAATTTACCTATGTTGTGGCTAGACACATGAACTAAAGTAGGGCAACCAAAGACTCAAGGAATGAGATTATTTGTGGTACGAATATTAGGGAAAAATTATGAGAGAACTTGCATAGGAGTTTGATTGTCCAAAACTTTAAAAGGTAGTCAATTTATGCCAATTTATAATGTAGGTTGCAATAAGGATGGCTTCCCTCCAATATGATTTTGGAACTTGGTTTTGGAAGAGTATGTATGCAAGCAAGTGTTCATTTTTCCTCTTAGCAATCTCATTTTGTTAAAGAGTATGTATACAAGATAACTCATGAATTATACCTTCTTGTAAAAAATATGATGAAAAAAATTGATTAAAATAATCTTTGATATTATCAAACCAGAATCTTTTTTACTTTGACACCAAATTGGTTATCTATCATGACAATAAAGTTTGGAATGATAGTAGTTACATCAAATTTTTGTTTGAGAAGAAAAGTTCATGAGATTCTAGTGCAATCATTAATGAAAGAAATAAATCACCGAACTCATGTAATATTGGGAATTCTAGAGAACCCCATATATTAGTGTAAATTAAATAAAAAGAAGAACTTCTATTATTGCTAATTGAAAAGGAAACCCTTTTGTGTTTGGCAAATTCAATACCTCATGATAAAAATCTTCAACCTTAACACTCTTAACTAAAGAAGGAAGCATTGCCTTTAAAATAGTAAATGAAGGATGACCAAGATAAAAATGTTGATGCCAAATGAGATTATTATTTAAAATAGATAATAAGACTCTGAAAAAACATGTTTGGCTATAGGTGTATTAAGATAGTAGAGACCACCCTTTTCCTTAGCAAGTCCAATCCTCTTCTTTAAAATTTGATCCTGAAATATACAATAAGAGAGATAAAACAAGACATTACAATTCATATGATGAGATAGCTTATGAATAGACGAGAGACTTATGGACAATTTCATAATATGGAGTACATCTTTTAATAACAAAGATGGACTCAATTGAATGTGACCAACACCAGCCACTGTAGTAACAGAACCATCGGCAACAATAATTTTCCTATTGTTAGGATAAGATGAATATGTTATAAGATGGATTGGAGAAAGTGTTATATAATATGTAGCTCTTGAGTCAATAACCTAAGAGTCCTGTATAAATCAACCCGAGACATGTAATTCATGAGAAAGAAACTTACGAATGTTAATGAACATGAGCCATTAGGTTTCTCCAATGACCCCAATAAACTTCGAAGCTTCTCAATCTTGGCTTGATTACAGTAACCTATAGAAAGACTGTTGGGGGGAATTTTCTGAATGACTTTTATGAAGGAAACTTGATGAGCTTACTGTTGAATTTTTTGATCATCACGCTAATCCCATTCTTTACTTTAAGTAATGGGGTTTCCATGTAATTTCCAACAATAGTCCTTAGTATAGCTTGGGTTCCTACAGTAAGTGAACCAAAGATTATCCTGAGGTCACTTGGAGATATATCCCTAGTTTTACTTCAATTGGTATTCTCTTGTGCATCCATGCCAGATCCTTCAGATGTTGTTGGTTCAAGCATAATGACTCTTTGACTCTCCTTAGGCCGAATCAATGCAATACGCTCATTCAATGATGGAAGATCTTCCTTGCCAAGAATTTGATTTCTAGGCCTTTTCTCCGACGATTTGGGAGAACTCTCCTCGGGTTCTACTCTTCCCCTTGGTGGTGGTCACCCACTTGTGGTTGACGTCATTTCTTTGGAGGTTCTCGGGTGGAGTTGGAGGATGCAGAGAAGATATTCTACTGGCTATATCAGAGTTTCTTCACTAGCATTGAAGTTATCTTCTCATTGGCGTTATCGTACATCTCTCCGATAAACCTGCTCCTCTCTCCTCCTCTTCTACTTCGATTTTTCTTTTGGTTTTCTTCCTCTCCTATTTCCCCTCTCTGTCCTGGTGCCCAAAGGAAGGCTGTGATCGTTCAGAGTCATATTGCGTTACAATTCACTAGTGGTTTTTCGGAGTTTCAAAATTCCGGCTGGCACGCTCCATAGAAGGCATCTTTTGGGCTCATTACTCAACATTAATGAGCATTAATATTTGAGGATATTGGTGTTAATTCGAGTTCCCCTTATTTGGAAATCTTTGGTGACATCCAATTTGATTTTGGCGTGGTTTAATTGGAGCCCTCATGATTTGGAAGTCTTGGTTGACATTTTGAAATTGGCCTTGATATTGATTCAAACTTGGTGGTTGCATGTTGCTCTTCTATTTGAGTTGTGTTTGACTTTGGCTTTGTACTTCTGGTTTTGTAATTCCACGTGGATGCATCAAAATGAGAAAGAAGAAGAAATGTCTCAAATACTTTCCTTTGAGTCTAACCAAGGGCCTACATCCTATGTCATTCGAAGAAGATAGATTTGCTACTATGAAAGATACTTCACAATTGGCAGATGATGTTGACGTGGCGGATTGTGCATCCAACATGCTTGGACAAGAGCACATTCATTTGGATGAACAGGATGAGGTGGCCAATACAGCTGATATGACTGACTTGCCACATGGCACGACTGAATCTCTCCCTCAAGGTTAGACACAAGTTGAGGTAAATCATCCACCGGTGGTGGAGACAGTGGATCCAGCGACTAACCAGCTCGAAACGACGATCACGAACAAGCACCTTCAGACGGGGACAACAAGCAGGCCGGAGCCAACGAAACAGCAAATGTTGGTGGGCAAGGAAATCATCCGGCACAAAAGAAGTCTTATGCAAGCCTTTTCAAAGATAACAGGAAGATAAAGCATGCTATGACGCTTGATCAGTACGAGGCCAAAGGTGAAAGAATTTCTTTTGATTATGGTGACATTGATAACATGGAAGATATTATGGGTTTCAGTCTAATTGATTGCTTTATGGGACGACATCCGGGCATTGATGGGTTTCGAATTATAGGTGCTCGTTGGAAGATTCCCCACAAATACTTCTTGCATAAAAGTGGTTGGGTGGTTTATCGTTTCGACACAGAGGATGACCGAAAAAAAGTCTTACAAGGAGGACCTTATTTTGTTTTCGGAATTCCAATCTTTTTGAAGATCATGCCGAGATGTTTTCTTTTTAATGAAGATGGAAGATTTGTTCCGGCTTGGATCCAAATTCATGGCCTACCTTTGGATTGTTATACTCAAAAAGTATTAAGCATGATTGACTCAGAAGTAGGAAGGTTGCTATATACTGACAACCTGACACGAATAAGAGAACGCTTGGAGTATGCGCGACTCTTAGTGGAGATTCCAGCCTTTGGGGATAGAGTTCTTGAGGTGCGTATTACTTTGTCCACTGGAGCACAAGTAAATTTACGTATCATCTATGAAATGGTGCCGGATTTTTATCAAATCTATAAGAAGGTGGGTTATCGATCGGAGACTTGCTGCGGAGGTGCTGGCTAAGACCCTGGAGGACAAAGATCACAATCAGTACGGGGTCGAAGAAGGACAAGGACTAAGGACCGTCCTCGACAACAATGGAGACAAACACAACAAAGAGCAAATGATGGAATTCCGGTAGTGCCTAATTGTTGGTCCCTTTGGAGGCCGGCAAGAGGGAGGGGTGAATTGCCCTACAAATTAAAACCAAAAAGCCTTCTCGGATATTCAACTAACTTAAAAGAACTTGTAATTAAAAAGGCAGAGACTAAGTAAAGAAAAACAGACACCTGAGTTTTACTTGGTTTGCAATCAGGGGATTGCTAATCCAAGGAATGTAAGCGCACTATCTGATTCTCCTCTGGGCGGAGTAGCCTCTTACAGCGTTGAACGTACAAGAAGAAAAGTAAAGCACACAGAAGTTGATTACAAGTTCGTTGCTTGATTGATTGAGCTTCTCGGACCAAGGCTATATTTATAGCCTTGGTGGGCGCCTGGAAGGGTTCCGGCCGACTGGGATAAAACTTTATCCCCAACGTTCGGATCGAGTTTGACTCGATCTGGTCAAAATCTCGATCCGGGCGCCGGATATGGTCCGGGCGCGCCGGACCCCAAAAGTCAACTCGTTGACTTTTTCCGTCTGGGTCTTCCGCTCGCTCGTCTCGGTCCGGGTCTTCTGTTCCGGCTCCACTAGCTTGGGTGATCTCGGCCATCCGGAATAGGGCTCACCCGAACCCATGTTCCGGCCTTCTCCTCGAGCAGCCTTCCTTCCCGGTTTCTCGTCCCTCGAACGTCGCGCACGTTCTTCTCGTCCACCTGTGTACTCTTCCGCGGACACCTCGTCCCTCGGACGCACCGAGCCCGTCGGCTCTCCCCCGTGCCGTCGGCTCTCTCCCGTGCCGTCCTTCTCGCTAGCCGCGTCTTCCGCTCGACTTCCTGTGTTCCTAAGTTCCTGCACACTTAGACACAAGGGTTAAACAACGCATGACCTAACTTAACTTGTTTGATCACATCAAAATACCTCGGGGTTCCAACAATCTCCCCCTTTTTGATGTGAGCAACCCAAGTTAAGCTAGGGAAAAACAGATGCAATAAAAATAATTTATTTGTAATTAAGTCCAAAGATATTTCATAAAAAGTTTATATACCTCCCCCTAGACTTAACATTTTCTCCCCCTTTGATCACATTAAAAATAGGGGTTCTTTAAACAAGTCTAAGGTAAAAAAAATTTAAGTGAATTTTCATAAAACTTTCTAAGGCAATTAATATTAATTTCTAAGGCAATGTTTCAAAAGAGAATATTTAGTAAAAAAAAAAATTCTAAGTCAATATTCAGAAAATTTTAACGTGAATTTTTATAAAAGATTTCTAAGGCAATTTTCAAAGGAAAATGTCTAAGACAGTATTCATAGAAAAATTCCTAAGTTAAAAAAAATATCTAAGTTAATTTAAAAAGATTTAAGTCAATTTCCAAAAAGAATTTCTAAGTCAATTTTCAGAAAATTTCTAAGTCAATAATTTTCAGAAATTTTCTAAGTCAATTAAAAAAAAATTTAATTTCAAAAAAAATTATTATAAATTATATAAATTGAATAACTCTTTTAAAGCATTAGGTAAATTAAATTAATGCTTTTTCAGTTAGTCAATTAAACTTTTCATTTCGATACTTGGCTTCCAGGTCGTGGCGAGGCACTAGGCCTTCTTGGTTATTGGAGCAACAACCACTTCCTTAGACAAAGTCTCATAATGAAATTAGTCGTTTAATTTCCTTGCTGAAAATGCTAAGTTAAATTAAACAGGTTTTTGGAACCCAGTAGAGGTTCCTACCTACAGGGTTAACCAAGTATTTCCTAGGTACATAGATTTTTGATATATTTCTAATTTGACTTTGATGAAATCTATAATACCAATTTAAACCTCTATAATTTCTAAAAGTAGAAATATTTGAACTTTTATATTTTTTCAATCTTTCTATTTCTTCTTTTAGTTTTTCATTGTGAATTTTCAATTTATCAAAATCCTCTATTAGACATGATTTTGCTAAAATTCCTTTTGTTTCCAAAATTTCATTTTTTAATTTGGCATTTTCTTTTTCTAATTTATACATGGATTTAGTCATTGCCTTAATGCCAGAGTAAAGTTGATCAGGGGGTAAGAGGCATACCTCACTTACCATGTCAGACTTAAAGCCTGAATCTCCCCCTGCTTCGCTGCCTTCATCCGAGATCGCTCCCTCTTCATCGTTGCTCGATTCTGATATACTTTGTCCATCGTAGCTTGCCATCAGTGCTATCCCGGCGTATTCTTGAGCTTCTGATTCAGATGAAGAAGTGTCATCCCAAGTTGCTTTTAGGTTGTGTTTCTTGGGAGACTTCCTTTTGTCCTTTTTGAGTTCTGGGCAGTCTTCTCTTATGTGTCCCTCCTTCTGACACTGGTAGCATCGCACCTTTCTTCCTCCTTTTTGATTCTTTTTATTCTGCATTTTAAATTTATTAGACCTAAAGAATTTTTTAAAATTTCTTATCATGTGCGCTTCTTGATCGTCTTCGGAGTCTGACTCGAGTTCATCCTTCTGAGTTGTGTTCAGCGCTATAGTCTGAGTTGTATCCTTTGTCGTTCCTGCACATCTAGTTTCGTGTAATTCAAGAGTAGAAAAACATTCCTCTAATGTACTTACCTCCAGGTCCTTTGAGATGTAGTAGGCGTCGATGATTAACGTCCACTCTGGAGTTCTGGGAAAGGCGTTGAGTGCGTAGCGTAAGGCGTCCCGATTTGTTACCTTTTCACCGAGGTTCTCGAGACCAGTAACTAGTTCTTTTACCTTTGCATGTAGACCGGCTACTTTCTCACCTTTCTCCAAGCGGATGTTCATTAGTTTGTTTCGGAGGATGTCCCTTCTAGCGAGCTTCGCTTCGGATGTGCCTTCGTGGAGTTCTAGAAACTTCTTCCAAAGTTCTTTAGCTGATGAGTAGCTTCCGATGCGGTTTACTTCCTGAGGCGGTAATACGCTTAGCAGGTGATGTTCCGCACGGCTGTTTGCTACGAACTCATTCTGCTCTTTTTTTGTCCAATTGCTTTCTTCTTTTTCTTCACCGTTCTGATTTGTTGGAGCTACAAAACCGTATTTCATAATAAAATAAATTTCAATCTCGGTTTTTAGAAATACCTCCATACGACGCTTCCAGTCTGTGAAGTTCCCCTCGAATTTTGGTGGAACGATGCTTGGTTCGGCCATCTTTCTTGCTTCGATCGACGGTTAGTCCTCCTGAAGCGTCCTCGCTCTGATACCACTTGTTGGTCCCTTTGGAGGCCGGCAAGAGGGGAGGGGTGAATTGCACTACAAATTAAAACCAAAAACCCTTCTCGGATATTCAACTAACTTAAAAGAACTTGTAATTAAAAAGGCAGAGACTAAGTAAAGAAAAATAGACACCTGAGTTTTACTTGGTTTGCAATCAGGGGATTGCTAATCCAAGAAATGTAAGCGCACTATCTGATTCTCCTCTGGGCGGAGTAGCCTCTTACAGCGTTGAATGTACAAGAAGAAAAGTAAAGCACACAGAAGTTGATTACAAGTTCGTCGTTCTGATTGATTGATTTGCTTCTGGACCAAGGCTATATTTATAGCCTTGGTCGGGGCGCCTGGAAGGGTTCCGGGCGCCCTGGGGGGATAAAACTTTATCCCCCAACGTTCAGATCGAGTTTGACTCGATCTGGTCAAAAACCTCATTCCGGGCGCCCCGGATGGTTCCGGGCGCCCCGGACCCCAAAAGTCAACTCTGGTTGACTTTTTCCGTCTGGTCGCTCCGCTTCGGTTCAGCTCGTCTCGGTCCGGGTCTTCTGTTCCGGCTCCACTAGCTTGGGTGATCTCGGCCATCCGGAATAGGGCTCACCCGAACCCATGTTCCGGCCTTCTCCTCGAGCAGTCTTCCTTCCCGGTTTCTCGTCCCTCGAACGCCGCGCACGTTCTTCTCGTCCACCGGTGTACTCTTCCGCGGACACCTCGTCCCTCGGACGCACCGAGCCCGTCGGCTCTCTCCCGTGCCGTCCTTCTCGCTAGCCGCGTCTTCTGCTCGACTTCCTGTGTTCCTAAGTTCCTGCACACTTAGACACAAGGGTTAAACAACGCAGGACCTAACTTAACTTATTTGATCACATCAAAACACCTCGGGGTTCCAACACTAATGAATTGGCAATAGTGGAATTTCATAGTCCGATTCCGATGGCGATTGTACCACTCATTGCACAAAATGTTGAAGTCCAAAGAGCTAATGACCAGATTGGAGTACAAGGTGGAGATGTTGATCAAACCGTGAAACTCAAAAGTGTTGAAGTCCAAGATGATGTTAATCAAAACGTGGAAGTCCAATATTATGATGTTGACCAAAATTTGGAATTTCAAAATGTTAAAGTACAAGATGTTGTTGACCAAGATGGAGTCCATGTTGACCACCACATTGGCATCCAAGGTGTTGGTGAGTTTGTTAACAAAGAAGACGTTGCAAGTCACTCATCATTTGTCAATGCAAAATTTATTGGCGAACTACAATAACCACCAGATGTGCAACATGCGGCAACTTCAAGCAGGGGGAGCTCCTCTTCATCCTCCACGACATCAAGTGAAACATTATTATCTATATCTAATGAATCTTCATTCTCCTCCGTACCTACAGCTACTACCTCAACCACAAATGGAGACACAAGTGGAGCTGCAAAGGAGGTGATGCTGACACCAAGGAGTGTTTGGCAACTTCGGGCGCGAGCAGTTCGCCGAGGTGGCCAATGAAAGTAGCCGCATGGAACAGTAGGGGCTTTCACAAGTCCCTAAAACATGGGGGGAGGGGGTGCACCACCTCCTCAAAGAGAAAGATATCCAAGTGATGACTCTATTGGAGACGAAGCTGAATGGCAATTCTCTTGACCCTATTATGCGTAGGCGATTTTCAGGTATGAGACATGTTCATAATTTTGATATGATTAATCATGACTGTATACTGCTTCTTTGGGATTTACACAGAGTTAATATGGATGTGCTCTCAATGACCGAACAATTCATACATTGTCGGGTTTGGTGTCGGATTTTCGAGAGGGGTTTCTTAGTGACGTTTATTTATGGACTTCATTCTATTGTCGCTCGGAGACCATTATGGGAGGCTCTTACGAATCTTGGGGAGTTCATTTCGGAACCATGGTTGATTCTTGATGATTTTAATTCTATTATATCGACAATGGATAGACAAGGGGACTCTCCAGTCACCAATTATAAGATACGGGATTTCTAAATTTTTACTCAAGTATACGGTTTGGTGAATTTTTGCTCCATTGGATGTCGGCTCACTTGGACTAATGGTACGGTTTCTTGTAAATTGGATAGAGATTTGGTGAATTCTTTTTTGTTATTGGCAGATTTCGATACTTATGCGGAGTTTACGATGACTGGGTGCCTTTCGGACCACTCTTGTATCATAGTGCAAACTCTAGCGAAAGATCGACCTCCAAATTGACCTTTCAAGTGCCTTAATATGTGATCACTCAATGAAGATTTCACCGAGCTTGTGATGGACTCATGGTCAGCTCCTGTTATTGGGAATGCTTAATTTATTTTTAAAGTGAAGCTGACCCGTTTGAAGAAAAGATTGAGGGAGTTTAATAAAAATTATTTTGGGCATATTTCGGAGAAGGCAAAAAAGAGCAAATGCAGATTTAGAGGAGATATAGAAAGGGGTCCTAGCAGGGGGTACTATTCCCATTGACTATGATCATATACAGAGGAAGACCACTCTACTTGCGGAGGCAGAGAAATAATTTTATCAGCAGCGTGCAAAGAATGTTTACTTAAGAAGCTCTGATAAGTGTATTAAATTCTTCCATGATGTAGTGAAGCGGAATAATAAGAGGCATGCCATCATCACACTCACAAAGTGAAATGGGGAGCAAACATCAAGCTTGGGTGAAGTGGCAGATGAATTTGTAGGCTTCTTTCATGATCTACTTGGGCAAAAGGTGGTGTGTGATCCTTTGGACAGCGGTGGACTTCCTGGAAGAAAGCTCACTCATGGTCAATCTGAGGACTTAATCAAGCTAGTGGAGGTGGAGGAAATTAAAGTAGCCTTATACGACATTGGGAGTGACAAGGCGTCGGGTCCGGATGGATATGGAGCAAAGTTTTTCACTGCATCTTGGGATATTGTTGGGTCAGAGTTTATTGCAGCGGTTCAAGAATTTTTTCAGAGTGGTAAACTACTCAAATAATGGAACCATTCATTAATATCTTTAGTGTCAAAGGCAAACCATGCCCCGAGAGTTTCAGATTACTGGTCTATCTCTTGTTGCAATGTGTTCTACAAGGTCATTGCAAAGATACTGGCCGGTCGATTAGCAGGGATTTTGGGGGACTTGTTGGATCCGGCGCAAGCGACTTTTGTGAAAGGGCGATTTATTGGTGACAACATTTAACCTCACTTAAGAGTTGCTACGGAAGTATGCACGTAAAAGAATCTCCCCGAGATGTATGGTCAAGGTTGATTTGTAGAAGACATTTGATACAGTAGATTAAGATTTTCTCATGGAGGCCCTTGTTGGTTTTGACTTTCCCCAACGATATTGTACATGGATTAGGGAATGTGTAACTACAGTCTCCTATTCTATTTCTCTAAATAGAGGCATCTATGGATTCTTTAGTGGGCGTCGCTGTCTAAGGCAAGGTGATCCCCTATCCCCCTTACTTTTTGGTCTATGCATCGAAGTATTATCACACAAGTTGCAGGTTGCTTCCTTGTCACCCTCTTTTCACTTCCATCCTATGTGTAAAGAGGTTGGCATTACACATCTTACATATACTGATGATTTGATGTTGTTTGCATGGGCATATGAGTCCTCAATAAAAGTATTGGCGGAATGTTTGGAGGTTTTTGGCAATGAAGCGGGGCTTCGGGCTATTATTTTGAAATTTCATATGTATATGGCGGGGATTGATGATAGCATGAAGGACCGATTACGCCAACTTATTGGGTTCCAAGAAGGAACATTTCCATTCCGATACTTGGGGATTCCACTAGCGGCGGAGAAGTTGAGAATTGCAAACTATGGGCCCTTACTTGAGAAAGATTAATTCTTAGCCAAAACATACTTTATCTTATGCGGGGCGCTTGGAGTTAGTGAAGACGGTGCTTTAAAGCGTGGAGTGTTATTGTTTTTTATACTCCCTATTCCTGGCGGTGTCATTGAAAAAATCAAAACAATATGTCGTACGTTTGTGTGACCCTCGAAGCATTCTTCTATTTCTTTGGCCACTTTGTGTCTTTTTTGACAATATGGTGGTTATGGACTTCGTGATCTTCATGCATGGAACGAAGCTCTTCTTAGCAAGACACTATGGAAGATCCAAACTAATGCGGATTCGCTATGGGTAAGATGAGTGCACCATCATTACTCAAGGGGACTAATTTATGGAATTGGGAGGTCAAAGCCTCGGACTCTCCTCTTATCAAACATCTTGTGGATATTCAAAACAAAATTTGAGGGGCTACAAATGGAAGTGGGGAGGTGAACTTGTTGATGGGTAACTGGTTTAGGGGGGGGGAGTGAGGCAGCAAATGCATATGGTTTCTTCATGGCAAGAGGTCTTGAGGTGACATGGGCAACATTGGTTTGGAGGTCGGAAATTATGCCAAAACATCGGTTTATTCTGTGGTTACTTGCTCATGGGAAATTACAAACAACGGATAGAATGTCGCATGTGGCGAACAAGATTTGTATGCTTTCCCAAGGTCACGATGAGTCAAATGGTCACTTATTCTTTGAGTATCCTATCACATGTACTCTTTGGGACAAAGGTGCGGAGATGATTAGAGATAAATCATGAAGTTAACTCAATAAAGGAGTTGTTTCACATTCTTGGCCAACACTACAAAGGTGCGAGCCGGAGAATGAAGCCGAGGTATCTTGGAGTTTCTAGTATAATATAAGTTCTGTGGAAAGCTCGCAACAGGTGCCGCTATGAGGGGATGATTCTTGATGTTGACAGAATGTGTGCAAGGTCCAAATTCATGTTTATCATTTTGTGGACTTATGTAGAAATTGAAGTGATTCACCTCGCAAGAGCATGGACGGAACAATTTATAAGAATGATGCATCTAGTGTTGATGTTGATTTCATCAGCGAATGAATTTCATTGGCGAATCAATTTCATCGGCGAAAGACGAAGGTTGTGCAATTTAATGTTTGATTTCATTGGTGAATGGATTTCAGCGATGTATAGAGAAAAAAAATAAATTGGTGGCACAAGGGAGGCTTGAGTAGATTTTCAACGTTGAGGGCACATGCATGCTTGAACAATTTCAACGATGGTGGCAAATGATGATTGGTTTGATAGATTTTTGTTGCATATCTTTGTATTTATCTTTTGATTTTGTATGTGAGGCATGAGAGAGGATAGTGGTGAATAGATCCACCATAATTGATCTATCTAGTCCGCAGCAAACAACTCACGGTAAAGACAGTGCCAAATCTGTTGATAGCTGGGGCTTTACCAAAAAGCCCAAGAGGGTGAATAGATCTACCATAATGATCTATCTAGTCCGTAGTAAATGACTTGCGGTAAGGGCATCGCCAAATCCGTTGATGGTTGAGATTTTACCAAAAAGCCCAAGAGGGTTCATGGATCCACCATAAGGATCTATCTAGTCCGCAGTAAACGGCTCACGGTAAAGACATGACAAATCCGTTGATGGCTGACGACTTGCTAAAAGTGGGGTGACTATCTATGCAAGGATGCTTTGAAGTGGCATTTTATGCTGCTGGTCGTGGGGTGTTTGTTGTCCGTGGTTTTGATACTCCACCTGCTGTCCGTGATTTTGTTGCTCCATTTGCTGCCCGTGGTTTTCATGACTTCTCTCCGTGTTTGATTGCCACACCTGCTGTTCATCACTTGTAATGCATGTAATGGTGTTTGTGTGATGTTGTGTGTGTGTGATTGGTGGGTGGTTTGACATTGGTTTTGATTATAATATGATACATCAGTGACACGTGACGTATCATGGTGAGATGGAAGTTAAGTGCATGATGGTGTAAGTGAATTGAGTGATGATATAGGAGTTGACCTCAATTATAGAGGATAAACTCCTAACTATCATGTATGATCTGACATTCGATTTGAGAGTCTTTACCTCTCAAGTCATTTTTATACAAATGTACCTATTTCCGTGAATACAAACCTAATCAAATTCTGCATTTAGTCCAATCAAAAAATTATACACTTGATTTTTTCTCAATAAATTTCTTCAAGATCACAATATCCTTAGGGCACTTTGTCTCAAGGACCTGATAATGATGTAGTTCTTGTCATAAATTTTATAATATATTTGCATATTCTGTTACAATTTTGTTGCCTTGTTTTATAATGACAGATTTTACTTTGACTTCATATACACGGGTGGCATCTTTGGCCTTCAAATATGTTTGGTGAAAAGAATCCCATATATTTATTTTAGAGGTGAGAAACACACACATCACTAATTTCTAGTGCCAGTGAACTTCATAACTAGGATAGAATCATGGAGTCCTCTTCATCTCAAGCATCAAAATTTGAATTGTTTTGATCTTGCACCAAGAAGATGTTGAATTTTTTTCTTTACCTTTTAGGTAGGTATGAACCAATTCCGGCCATTTAAAGTAATGTGGTGAATTTGTAAAAGTGGTAAATATTCTAAAATTCCCTTATAGGAAGATGGGATCTTTTCTCTCCTTCCTTAGATTGAGGGAGATAGTTTATTTCTACCATTTTTGACATTACATAATATAAAAAATAATGAAAACTTATATAACAAGAAGAAAAGAAAAATATTGGCAATAAAGGCCAATAATAAGTTGACAATGAAAGTCAACAAAAGAGTCGAAAAAACTTGACAAAGGCTAAAAAAATGAAAAACTCCGAGGCACAAAAAGCTAGAGCTTTAATACCATATCAAGAAATGTGGAGTGAAATTCTCTTTTCATACATTCTTATGCATAATAATGGGTATATATGCCTATTCTACATTGATTATACATAAAAATTTTAAAATAGAAAATAATATATTAAAATATTATATTTATAAATAAAGGGATTTGTCATCTAAGGAATTTCATGATAAGAAATTTCCATTTTAAAAGATTTTACTAACCTAAAATAATTAAACTTTCCAACACTCATAAGTAGATTTAATTTGAGAGCACTTGGAAAATGATTTTACAAATATTATGCTGAGCAAAATATCATGATTCATTTTAAACTACTCTTTTTTTATCAATATAAAGCTATTATTATTTTTACAATGCAATGTACATCCAATGACTTATGTTACTTTATTCACAATCTGTTTTTAAATTATCTCTTTTTTTAAAAAAATGCAAAAATACATTAGTGTTGAGACAAAATTCATTATCTGATTTTATAAAATGGTGCTGTCTTTTTTTAATATTCCTTTACAAAATTGCAATCCGAATCTAGGATTGTACAATCTAGAAGTACCAAATCGCTACTAGATCATTTGGAATGTTTTTTTACAATGGAATCGAAACAGAATCTGTGGGATGACATAGGATTGATAGTCAGTACTATATTAACTTATAATGATTCTACCCATTTTTACCTCTATTAAGCATTGATTTATGGCTTTCATTTTTTTTTAACAAAAGTGAGCATTCAAGAAATTTTAAATTTCCCCAATTAGCATACAAAATTCAATTTAATAAATCTATAAATGGAAATATTTTTCTTTGGAAATTCATTAGGTCAAACAAATCATGCTATACTAGTTTGAAAAATATTGGACCTATTCAATTTTGGGGGAAAAAAATAGATGAATATAATCTTAAAGTAATTTTAGATTTTTTAAATTTCTTTAAATATTTCGAGTAATTCTACAAAGAATTTATATTAGATAAAAAAAATTTAAAAAGAATTTATAAAAAATAATTAGGTTAAAAACGGATTTAACCTCCTGAATCATTTATCTTATCGAATTAGTGGATAAGTATTAGAGCGGGTAAGAGAAGAATAAAATTAGGGCAAAGTCCGTTTTATTTTCGCCTTAAACTCGCGTGCTAGCTCTCTGCCTCTCTGCTTCGTTTGCTGGTGTTGATCTGTTGTGCGCGTGTGGACGTGGTCGCGTCGCTTGTGCGATTTCTAATCTCGCGTGAATGGTGACGCCTCGGGTGATGTCAGGTTCTCTTCCAATCTTAAAGTTGAGTTGAAAAGGATGCGCTTGGAGTTGGAGGTGGGCAAGCAAGGCGATTGGAAGGCTCAGGTGAGGCTACGCCTTGGATCGGTCAACGAATTCGGCGGTACCGGCGTAAGTTGTTTTTTTTTTTCTTTTCATTCCTTTCTCTCCTCTTTTAGCATTTAATTCCCGTTCCTGGTTTTGTGAAGCCGTGCGAATCACCGTCCAATCGAATTGCCGGCCGGAGTTTGATTGGCTGGACTTGGCCTTCACTTCGAGTTGGCGCCTCGTCGAAGTTTCCCATCGCAATCGGGCTGTAAAGATCGGGTCTTTGGCTTTCGTTTTCCCTTTTCTTTGGTAAAGTCGGGATTTTTGAGCGTTTTTCACCTGGATTCTGTTGTTTAGTCTAGTTTATTATATCACGCTAGACTTGAGGGTGTTCAATCTGGAAAGCAAGTTATAGGGTGCATAAGATATCGATGTGGTGCCTCTGGGGGGTATTACAAAAAAGGATCTGATTCAGGGAAGATTTCATCCTTCAGTAAATTGTACAGTTGGTCGAATTGTCTGCATGGGTTCCAGGAGTGGAGAGAAAGAGGAGGGCTTCTCGGAGTCAAATGATGCTGGAAAACAGTCAAAATTGAAGGCGTCTGACAGCTTTGGGACCAATGATATGTTCTTCAGAGCAGACAAGATTGATTTGAAGAGCTTGGATATCCAGTTAGAGAAGCAACTCAACAGGGCATGGACAAAAGGGAAAGGCGGTTCCAAAAGGCCCAAGGAGGAATGGGAAATCGATTTGTCGAAGCTGGAAATCCGCTATGTCATAGCTCAAGGAACATATGGAACTGTCTATCGAGGATCTTATGATGGACAGGATGTTGCAGGTGCTTTCTCTCTTACATTCCTGATAAAAGTTTGATGCCTAATTTTCTTACTTGTCTACACACATTTTGTTCGGTAGCAATACTCCATTGCTAAGCAATTTATCAACTTTAATAGTGCTACTTCCTTTGGGATATGATCAGTTGCTATTTATCACTAGGATCACTGAATCGTTTACTTTCCCCTGATGCTTCATTCTTCAATAGTTACTCCATCCATTTATACGGTTTCTATTACCAATATGTTGTTGCTAAATCAGTTCATCTAAATAATAGTTAGGTAATGATGGTTTAGCAAGTCAATCCATTTTATTTTTATTCATACAAATTGAATGTTAACCTCCTTTTATGGGCCAGTAAAAGGAATGGGCTAGTTTCATTTGTTAGTTTGTGTGCCAATTGCCCTCTCAATGTGAGCAACTTAATTAGGAACTATAAATTTGACTGAGAAGAGATGTTTTAGCGTAAATTATAATTATCATCATTTTCTTCTCAAGTTTGAGTAACCACTGGATAATCCTTCATCCTTCCATATGTGGGTACATATATTCGCTCAGAAATCATGTACATACCACTCTAGCTGTGAACATATTTATCATTTTGCCACTATCCATTTGTCTTTCTCCTGTGGAGCTTACTCTATCAAGCATTGTGATTCCATAGAGATATTTGCATTACACAATTCTTGACTTTTTATCTTGGTATGATAATTTCAACTTTATAACTCCAGTTAAATTGTTCATATTGCTGGATAAGTAAAATTATAATGTTTGTTTTTATCAGTAATATCCTAATAAAGATCATTCAGAAAGATGTCTAATTTAGGTGCTACCACCAATGTTGTTTAGATTAGTGAAGCTAATGAAACCTGTTTTGAGCTAATAAATCATTAGAAGTTAATGTAGCATATTTCAGATAATTAATTCACGCCCTTTAGAAATTTACCTATTGTTAGACAAAGCTCATCTTTATCTTCTTAAACAAAATATCAATTGTTATCGATCAGTTATGTTGTAGAGATGGTAGGTCTGGACTTTGGAAGTGTACTGTGCCGAGGATGAGGTTCGAAAAGAAATTTTCAACACCTGAAAATTGAATATCGTAAATAGATAACTACAATGCACAATCATAGGACATATGAAATAGTAAACAATTACAAAAGATCAACACTGGAAATTTGAATAGTTTAAATAGATAATTGCACAATGCATAGTAGTAGGATGTATGCAATAATAAGCAATTACAACAGATACTTCCAAACTAGCTAACGTGGAATACCTGTGTAAAATTTTAGTAAATCCTATATTACAGGGTGAATATATGATGCCACTTTCATAGTTTTTATAACATAAAAGAACTCCATGGAAATTGCCACTATTATTGAAGATCCAATTCTCTATCCATTTAACCAGCATACCCATGTGGTATTTATTAGAAATCAAACATTAAAGTTATATTTGTCTGAGAACTAACATGTGTACAAATCTTTGCAGTAGCAACATCAATTTTGGTGTGAACTAAGAAAGCTTTTTCATTCCCATCTCAATCTGGTTATTATCCTGAACATCCCTGTTCAACGATATGTACCATTCTTTCAGATCAATGGTCGGTTGATAGTGCCATTTTTTAAGATAAAAATTGAATTTTTACTAGGGTTCTCTAACATGTTACAATTTTACAAAAACTGTGCTTAAAATATTGGTTTTTTAACAATCTCTCTCATATTATAGTGAAAGTGTTGGACTGGGGTGAAGATGGTATGGCCACAGAAGCTGAAACTGCTTCTCTTAGGGCATCATTTCAGCAGGAAGTTGCTGTTTGGCATAAACTTGACCATCCAAATGTTACAAAGGTAAGAAAGTTATTGGAGCTGTTACATCAGTCAAAAGCTTTAACCAATGATTAAATAAATAGGATTGATGGCTTCATTTGAAGTGCTGTTAATGGTTTGATTGGTGTGTGAAAACGCTGTCAATTTTTAATTTTCTCTTGACTGCTATTGTTTTGAGAGTATTTTAACCTGCAGGAAATTAGTTTTTACCAATTTATAATAAATGAACGTTAGCTACTTTTTCATGCCTGAAAACTTGTTTGACCTTTCTGCAGTTTGTTGGAGCATCAATGGGAACAACTGATCTTAAGATTCCAACAAAGAATTCCTCAAGCAGCGAAAGCATTTCACATCCTGCTCGAGCATGTTGTGTTGTTGTTGAGTATCTTCCAGGAGGAACACTGAAACAATATTTATTCAAGAATAGGAGAAGAAAACTTCCCTATGAGATTGTGGTTCAGGTTGCATTAGATCTGTCTAGAGGGTGAGTAATTTTATAAATTAATCATTTTTGGTTTCTGTAAAAACTATCCCTTTGTGAACCATCATGTTAAGATCTCTCTTGATTTGGCAGATTAAGCTATTTACACTCGAAGAAAATTGTACATCGAGATGTCAAAACTGAGAACATGCTTCTGGATGCCGAAAGAAATCTTAAAATTGCTGATTTTGGTGTTGCTCGGGTTGAGGCTCAGAACCCAAAGGACATGACTGGCGAAACGGGTACCCTTGGCTACATGGCTCCAGAGGTCATTATTTCTGTCTTTTTTTTGTTTGTGCGTGTCTCGACTTATCATTTATTCTGATAACCATTAACACTGTTAAGTTGAGAATTGCATGCCTTTCAATAATACATACCACACAGGCATTGACCAACCTTTGACTCTTGTACTCTTCAAATATCCACATTGTACTTGTGTACGCCGTTGCCACTTCAAGCGACACTCGCAATTCCTGTTATACATGTCAAGTTTTTTAGAAACAACCATGCAGGACACTTAGATTTAAGTTAATGGCATGGACATTACAAACATTCCAGAAAGTAATGACCCCTGATATTGGAATTATAGATCAATTTGTTAGTGAAGTCGCTTAATATATAATTTTAAATCATTCTTGGTAGCTCAATTTGTACAGGTTCTGGATGGTAAGCCTTACAACCGGAAGTGTGATGTGTACAGTTTTGGTATTTGTTTATGGGAGATTTATTGCTGTGACATGCCATATCCCGATCTCAGCTTTGCTGAAGTCTCATCAGCTGTTGTTCGAGAGGTATGCTTTTTTTCGTGAGTTCATAAACCTCTTACTTTTGATACAAACCTTGAACTTGAAGTGAGTGTTACTAGGATATTTAAGAATGTTAAACAGCAACCCTAACCTACTTCATTGCATTACAGAATCTACGACCAAATGTTCCTCGGTGTTGTCCAAGCGCAATGGCGAGCATCATGCGCAAGTGTTGGGATGCAAATCCGGAGAAAAGGCCTGATATGGATGACGTTGTGCGGCTTTTAGAGGCACTGGACACAAGCAGAGGAGGCGGTATGATCCCTGACGACCAAGTAAATGGTTGTTTCTGCTTCAGACCTAAACGTGGCCCATAGGCACTTTCCTCTCGATCTCCTTGCAAAGACCTTTCTTCTTAGCATTCAGTAAACAACTCAAGGATGTCATAACTCCACATTCGTGCTTTGGGGAGTTCTGCTGTGTTCTTTGGATGCTTCAATCTCTGGTTACGAAAAGTCTCCATTGATCAGTCTTTTGTTTCTGTTTTTTGCTGTGTTTTTTATTTGTAGTTGGTTGTTGAATAAAAGATAACAACATGAGCTGTGACATTCGCCAAACAAATAATTCTGCAGTTCTGTTGCTATTCAGCACCATTAATATTCAATATTGTCACTCTTTTTTTCTCAAGATAACAGCACCTTGATGATCTTTGTTTGCCGTAAAACGGCATATGTTTTCGGAAATTAGCTAGCTTGATAATTTTGCAACCATAAAAGGTTTTTAACAAATTCATCTTGATCGTTGGTGTTTATTTGGAATGATAATCGATCTTCTACTTTGTTGATCGATCATCTAGGATGATTTGATCTTTTATGATGTTAAATGATAATATAAGACAGTGGTTGGTCGATGGTAGAGTAAAATACAAATCGATCATAATTTAATATTGTAAAAATTCTAAAATTAATGTTCTTTCGAGGAGGTAGTGCCTTTATTGCAAGGAGGTAACTGAAAGTATCAGCTAATCATTTGAAATGATCTTGTGAGAGGCATTGAACCCTGATATTCTCAAACCAACTAGAAAAAGGCATTCAACTCTCGATCGATTACATTAGATACGATTCGATTCCATTGGAACAGAGTATTGGAAACCTCTATTGAGACAGCTACCAAACCGACAAAACCGACGGCGAAGGATTCTTCGAGTCACTACTCAATGCAACACAAATTAGTAATTGGATACGATAGGATCATGATCTTGTTCTTGAATATTCTTTGGTTGCAGTCGCAGGAATAATGCAACGATGATGTGTTCCTAGAGTCCATGACTCAAAGTGGCCACTTTCGACTCCCACTCCATGAGTGATCCGTCCTATTGAGTGTATCACTTAGGGCACTTTTTGCCATGGCCAAGTGACCACTTTCTCTCTTCTTCTTCTTCTTCTTTTCCCTTCCTCCATTCCCGCAAAAGGATTCCTCTGCCCCCACAACACCTGAAGAGGAGCCAACCAGTCATGGTTTGATGTACAAAACAAAATGGCTCATGTCCATTCACAAAAACATGATGCTAAGAAATGGAGATGGGTCATGTCTCATTTTGTCCAAATTTTAACACCATATGACTTTGTTTTTCTCCAATCAATTGTTCTTTGTCCTATCTAACTTTATTCAACTTATTAAATAATAATAATAATAATAGACTTTTGAAGATGATTCAGATATCATTTATTAGATCAATGAAATTTATATATTTTCATAATAATATAATATGATATTATTCACTATCTTTAAAAAAAATTATTTTTTAACTCTATCTAAAAGATTTCATATTAATAAAAATATCTTTCATCTTATAAACTCATAAAATTCTTTATATATTTTCAATATGAAAATTTTATAATCAATCATGTTAAAATCATTTAAATTTGATCAAAATAATTTTAAAATAGTTAAAACACTTTAAGATTATAAATGATTCTCCTTTCATCCTTAAATAATTAAATGCCACTTAGATAATATCATTCATTTAAACTGTCCAATATCTTCGATCTTACAATAAAATATAAATAAATAAATTATAGAAATATTTTAATCTAACACAACGATTATTTATATGAGAAAAATTAGACACCCAATCAGAAATTTTAAGTTTATTAGAAATTTTATGTTTATTAGAAATAAACATGCAGTTAAATATTAACTGCATCAAAATGGACAATGTCATTAACAATATATTATGAAGTGGTGGGTGTGATTGACAATCACTAGATGATCTTAATTGGAGCTAATTATTCCAAAAGTGCATAAATTTCCATGTGTGGGACCCAAAATTGGGGTATGATGCAAGTGGAAGCTTCACCAATTACTAGGTTATTAATGCACTCGATTACCAACCCTAAACTTTGCGATATAATCAAGGAGTAGATCGGTAGCCTCGTCCTTACCCTCCCCATCAAGTGAAGATCTTTTGGAATTTGGAGCCAAAATCATGATTCAAATATTGGAAAGTGACAGAATGAATTACATACACTCGAATCCTAAAAGGTACACTTAAATCAATTTAAAAAGGTAAAAATCAAAAGGTTCTTAATTATATTTTATTAAAAAAATTGAAAAAGAACATGAATATGTTTTATATTAAACTACCTCTTATTCAATATTATTCTTTACTTAAAAAGTTATTATAGCAGTTAAGCTACCATTAATAACCACTACAATATGTAAAAATCATTCTATAACTGTTAAAACATATAAAAAAACTACTAATTGGTTCTAACAACTGGTTTAAATTAATGTTAATTAATTTAAAATAATTTTAATGAAATGTAAATATTTTTAACTAAGTTGATAAAGAGTATTTGATATAGAAACATTTAGAGTTTAAGATTTAAAGATTTAGAGTTTATTTATAATATGTAGAAGTTATTTAATAATTGTTACAGTGTGATAAATTAACTATTTCATTAAAATTTTAAATTTAAATTTTAAATCATAAATTTTAAATATTATTAATTCGACAGTAAAGATGGGGGATCCCCTTTGAGGGAAGTCAACGTCACGTGGAGGTCAAAAGCCTAAGGGCAAGATGAGGTTCGACCGATTGGGTAAGGGTCGGATCAACCGGCCGGATGGATCAGAACAGAATCAAAGACAACCCGGTAGAAGCCGGGTTTCCGACGCTCATGGTGAACAGGGTCGCCGGGCCAAGCGAGTAGCCCGCGCGACCGAGGCATAAAGCAGTAATGCTGAGAACAGTTTCATCCGAGCACACGACCTGTAATCTCCCGACCGGATCAGTACCTACGTCCGGTCGGACGTGATGGGACTGCCGAGCGGCCGGACGCTCGGCACGGGAACAGAAGGGACAAAAGAACATCGGGAAACATCTTCTGACAACAGGCATGTCCCACGACCAAGTCATACGCTGAACCTTACGACAGAAGGTTCTGCCATCCCATCAGAGAGGTGCTCGGACTGTAGCGGTATGGTGTCAGGCAAGCTCCTCTGATACTGAGGTATGGTAAGGGGACACGTATTCACCTCGGTATGTATGCACAAGCCTCTTCACAGCTCTATATAAGGGTCCTCACACTTCGCCGGAGGTACACAATCACGCATTCTCGCATCTTCGGAGCCACTTCGTAATTTCCTCTTGCTTGACTTGAGCGTCGAAGGGTCGTCGCCGGAACTCCTTCCCGGCCCGACTTCCTTGCAGGTTCGCCGGAGATCCCTACGACCGGCCGGAGATCCACGTCATCAGTTCGGAGAGCGCCACGTGCCCAGCGTCCGTTGATTCAGCGTTCGGACAGGATCAAATTGGCGCCGTCTGTGGGAACGCACCTGCATCCGAGCGGAAGCAATGGACGAAGCTGGACGACCGCATACGGTGATGCTCTCCACAGAGGAGCTCGACGCTCTAATCGAGGCAAGAGCCGCTAAGCTTGTGGAACAAAAATAGAAGGCACAAGCCGAGCGGATGGAGCAACAAGCGACGTCCGCATCGGGAGGTCGAGCGGAAGCACCACCAGCCACGGTTCCATTTCATCGGGCCCTATTTCGTACGCCTCCTGAAGCCGCAACAGTTAATTGTGACCGAGGATCTTCATCCGACGAGGCGCCTATGCGAGACAACAGAAAAGGCAAGGCCCTCCGAACGGACGCCTCCCCCGAGCGGATCAACCGGCAATTTTCAGAGGTCATTCTGCGGGACCCTATACCAAAGCACTATGTGCCCCCGACAATCGGTGAGTACAACGGAACCACCGACCCGGACGATCATCTTGGTAAGTTCGACAACACGGCTACCTTACATCAATACACAGATGGAGTAAAGTGCCGGGTGTTCCTTACCACCCTCTCGGGATCGCCTCAACGGTAGTTTCAGAGGCTGTCGGACGGAACCATTACAAGCTTCAAGGAGTTCCGCACGGCCTTCCTCCACCATTTTGCAAGCAGTCGGCTTACCAGAAGACTAGTGTCAGCTTATTCACCATCAAGCAAGAGCCCAGGGAGTCGCTCAAAGCATACATCCAACGATTCAACCGAGTGGCCATGGATATTCAAATGGCCACCTCAGAAACGATGATGAATGCGTTCACGCAAGGCCTCATGGATGGTGATTTCTTCCGGTCACTCATTCAGAAGCCGCCCCGAAACTACAATTATATGTTACATCGGGCCAACGAGTACATTAATGTGGAGGAAGCCCAGACGACCTGAAGAAAAGAGGTTCCAACTGAGCGGCTAGCACCTGCCGAGCGGAAGCCTGTCAATCCCCCGGAGCCGCCCAGAGGACCGAGGGCCGAAGCAGTCCGCCCTCACCACGCGAGGTCCCAAGCAGTTCAAGAGGTAGCTGCCGAGCGGCCCAAACCTAAGAAGAAGGTATGGACCCCTATGTTTTGCTCGTTCCACCAGACTGACACGCATAACACAAGAGATTGTCGGAGCCTTCCCCTAATCGCCCACCCCACTCCTCGGAGTAGCCATCGTCGCTCACCATCATCTGACAGGCGACATCAACACCATGAAGTCGATCGGCGTATATCCGACAGGCGACAGCGACAATCTCCCGAGCGACATCATCCTCAGAGGCACGAGGATTATCCCCGGGTGTCTAGGGAGCGGCCTAGGCCGTCCGCTCGGGAAGAAGAAAATAGAAGCAACACGTCCCGCGGTGAAATCAACATCATCGCTGGCGGGCCAACTGGAGGTGACTCCAACAGAGCACGAAAGGCAAGTGTCAGGCAGCTCCAGATCCATGCGGTCGGTTGCAGCCAAGAACGGGCGAGCTGGCCCGAAATCAGTTTCGGACCCAGGGACTTGGAGGGAGTCGAAGTGCCACATGACGACGCTCTCCTCATCAAGGCGGTAATAGCTAACTATACTATTCACCGTGTTTTCATCGATACAGGAAGCTCGGTCAATATTATATTCAAAAAGGTCTTCGACCAACTGCAAATTGATCGAGCCAAGCTGCTGCCCATGACAACTCCCCTCTACGGGTTTACGGGCAATGAAGTTCTGCCGGTCGGACAGGTCCGACTGGCTATTTCGCTGGGAGAGGAGCCGCTCAAAAGGACGCGGACTGTCAACTTCGTCGTGGTCGACTCTCCCTCTGCATACAATGTCATCTTGGGGCAACCGGCGCTCAGCGAGTTCCGAGCGGCCGTCTCCACCTTCCACCAGAAAATCAAGTTCCCGGTGGAAGATAAAGTGGGAGAAGTACGAGGAGACCAGCTGGCGGCTCGGCGATGCTACGTCGAGATGGTTCGAGCTGAAGCTAATTCCGCTCGGAAGACGGCGCGTATCGAGGTGAACGCCATTACTGAAAAACCACCCTCTTTGATTTTTGAACAAAAGAGGAAGTACAGATTCACCCGACCTGATCGGAGGCCACCACATTTATTGCGGCCGATCTGGAGGCAAGCCAGAAAGAGGAGGTAATTAAATGTCTCCAGAAAAACTACGATGTCTTCGTTTGGTCGACACATGAGCTGTCGGGAATTTCGCCAAGCATAGCACAGCATGAACTTCACGTCCGACCGGACGCTCGGCCGGTGAAACAAAGGAAGAGGGACTTCAGCGCCGAACAGAATGTCATCATCCGAGCGGAGGTAGAGAAGCTTCTAGAGGCCCGCCACATACGTGAAGTGCAGTTTCCGAGCTGGTTGGCGAACGTGGTGCTGGTCTCCAAGCCGAGCAACAAGTGGAGGGTTTGCATTGATTTCCGGGATCTCAACAAAGCATGCCCAAAAGATTTCTACCCTCTGCCTCGGATTGATCAACTGGTGGACTCCACAGCCGGATGCGAGTTAATATGCATGCTGGACGCTTATCAGGGCTACCATCAGGTGCCGCTCGCCAGAGAGGATCAAGAGAAGGTTAGCTTCGTCACGGCCGATGACACTTACTGCTACAATGTAATGCCGTTTGGATTGAAGAACGCAGGAGCAACTTACCAGCGCTTGATAAACAAAGTATTCAAGAAGCAGATCGGACGCTGATCCGGTAGTAAGAGTGGGCCCCCCCCTTCTTGCAAAGTCAACGCCAAGTGGAAGTCACCGGAACAGCCGCCCACCCAGAGGAGAGTGTGGTCCGACCGGACGGACGACCGTAGACGGTCGGTCCGATTGGACTGTCGGCTGGTCGATGGAATCGAGTACCTGGAGGGGTCCGGCCGGCTCGCACTTATAGTTGGGAGGCACCCTGTCAAATCGGGGTTCCGACGCTCAGTTAAAAAGGTCATGGACCGAGCTGACCTTTTGACCGACCGCAGTCATAAAGCACCCCTGTTAGTCTCCACAAAGCACAAGTAAACCATTGCGGATGTCCGGTCGGATGTTTAGGTATCTGTCCGCTCGGACTACAAGTTTGGAGCAAAGGAAAAGGCCAGAGGATTTCTTTCTTTGACAACTGTAGGTTTCACGTGTGTGCCATGCTCCAAATCTTGTGACAGGGGATTCTGCTGTCCCATCGAGGGCATGCTTTGACTGTAGCGATATGGGTCAGGTAAACTTTCTGACAGCCGCGTACCTAGGAAAGGACAGAGGACACTTATGCACTTCGGGATTCCGCTGTCCCATCGAGGGCATGCTCTGACTGTAGCGATAGGGGTCAGGTAAGCTTTCTGACAGCCGCATACCTAGGAAAGGACAGAGGACACTTATGCACTTCGGTACGCGTGCCCAAACTTGACACCGCTCTATATAAAGAACCTCAGGTTTCACCGGCAGGGGGATTCTGGTACGTACTCTGAGACTTCTGGAGCCACCTTGTTCATCGTGATTTACCTGACTTGAGCGTCGGAGGGTCGTCGCTGGGAATCCCCTTCCCGGCTCGACTTTTGTGCAGGATAGCCGGAGCATCTCGACACTAGTTGGAGATCTACATCAGCGAGCCTTGGCCCCAGCGTTCATCGACTCACGGTTCGGACAGGATCAAATTGGCGCCGTCTGTGGGAACGCTCCTGCATCCGATCGGAGACAATGGACGAGGCTGGATGACAACACACGGTGACGCTTTCAACAGAAGAACTCGACGCCCTGGTCGAGATAAGGGCCGCCAAACTCATAGAGCAAAAACAAAAAGCATCCGCCGAGCGGGCGGAGCAGCAAGCAACATCTGCGTCTCATGGCCGAGCGGAAGCACCTCAAGCCACCGTCGCATTTCACCGAGCCTTGTTTCGCACTCCTGAAGCTGCACCAGCTCGAAGAGATAGAGGCTCCTCTTCAGATGAAATGCCAAGGCGGGATGACAGAAAAGGGAAAGCCCCCCGGGCAAACTCATCTCCTGAGCGGACCAATCGCCAATTCTCGGAAGATATTTTACGAGACCCTCTGCCCAAGCACTACGTGCCTCCGACGATCGGCGAATACAATGGAACAACGGACCCGGATGATCATCTGGGTAAGTTCGATAATACAGCCACGCTCCATCAGTACACAGATGGAGTAAAGTGTAGAGTTTTCCTTACCACCCTCTCGGGATCGGCTCAACGGTGGTTTCGAAGGTTGCCGGACGGATCCATCACGAGCTTCAAGGAATTCCGAACGGCCTTCCTCCACCACTTCGCCAGTAGTCGGTGCTATCAAAAGACAAGTGTCAGCTTGTTTGCCATCAAGCAAGAGCCGAAAGAATCGCTTCGAGGCTATATTCAGCGATTCAACCAAGTGGCGATGGATATCCCAACGGCCACATCGGAGACGATGATGAATGCCTTCACGCAAGGCCTTGTGGATGGGGACTTCTTCCGGTCGCTCATCCGAAAGCTGCCCCGAGATTATGATCACATGCTACATCGGGCTAACGAATATATAAATGTGGAAGAAGCGCAAGCCGCTCGGAAAAAGGAAACTCCAGCCGAGCGCGCACCTGTTCATGCCGAGCGGAAACAGCACACCGCTCAGCAGCCACCCAGAGGACCGAGGGCCGAAGCAATTCGATCCCCTCACGTCAGATCGCGCGTACAAGAAGTGGCTGCCGCTCGGCCCAAGCCAAAGAAGAGGTGGACCCCTATGTTCTGCAAATTCCACCAAACGGATACGCACAACACGAGGGATTGCCGAAGCCTTCCCTTTGTGTCCAATCCTGTTCCCCGGAGAGCCGAACGACGGTCTCCTCCCCTCGACAGGAGGCAAAAGACCCAGGAAGCCGACCGGACCCGCATAGAGAGGCGACATCACCAGACGTCCGATCGGCATAGATCCCCAAGACTGTAAATCACCCTGTGTATTTCATTTTTCAACTAAATACTTGAAATGCAGAGATGAAAAGTCAAAGGAGCGAATATAAGGCATTATCATCATAGCGCGAAGGCCCCCGAGCCGATCGGCCGGGGGGTTTATGTGGTTAAGACTTGTAAGCAAATAACCCGTGCCATTCGGCCGGATGTAAATTGGTCGAGCCAAGCGCTCGAGGAACGAAGGCCCCGCGCCGTTCGGCCGGAGGTAAATGGGTCGAGCCAAACGCTCGAAGATCGAAGGCCCCGTGCCATTCGGACGGAGGTATATTATCCGAGCCAAAATACTCGATGAAGTAGATCCTGAGCCGTGCGGCCAGGAAGGCATTATCCAAGCTGGGGGAAAGGCAAAGAGCTACGCCGAACGGAAGTGTCAAAATTAGCCTTGACGGCCGTCTAGCCCAGACGTTAAACCGTAGAGCCACGCCGACCGGCTATAAATATCCGCGCCGACGAGCACCGTCGTTAAAGATCAAGAGACGAGCCGGCGTCTATAAACCCTCCGAGCGGAAGACCGACGAGCACCGTCGTTAAAGATCAAGAGACGAGCCAGCGTCTATAAACCCTCCGAGCGGAAGACCGACGAGCACCGTCGTTAAAGATCAAGAGACGAGCCGGCGTCTATAAACCCTCCGAGCGGAAGACCGACGAGCACCGTCGTTAAAGATCAAGAGACGAGCAGGCGTCTATAAACCCTCCGAGCGGAAGACCGACGAGCACCGTCGTTAAAGATCAAGAGACGAGCCGGCGTCTATAAACCCTCCGAGCGGAAGACCGACGAGCACCGTCGTTAAAGATCAAGAGACGAGCCGGCGTCTATAAACCCTCCGAGCGGAAGACCGACGAGCACCGTCGTTAAAGATCAAGAGACGAGCCGGCGTCCATAAATAATCCGAGCAGGCCAACCGTCGAGCTCCGAGGTTGAACATCGAGAGGTTCGGATCGTCTCATAACCAGCGATTATTGGTAGCAACACAGAATTATGTGCGGCCGAACGGAAGAGCTGGAGAAAATACTCCAGCGATTCTCCAAAGGTGTGATGTGACAGGAGATGAGCGCACAGCACAAGTGTTAGCAAGGGGACAGTACAAGAAGATAAAATACACTAAAGGAAAGCATTTCATTAAAATTAAAACCTTAGGCCGAGTGGCCTAAATACAAAAGGGTTCATGATCAGCCGAGCGGCTAAATTACAAGAATTACTCGATGTAGTCGTAGAGGTCCCTCGGAATGTTGCTCAGAAGCTCCACCTGATCGCCGCCCGGAATATTGGTGGACTCCGGAAGAAGGCCCTTCGACTTCAGATAGGTCATAGTAGCCGTAATTGCCAAGTCGAAAGCCGAGTACATCCGCTCACAAATTTTCTCCGAGAACTCGGGCGATCGGATGTGGCTTTGTCGGAGAGCGGCGACTCGGCTCGGCTCGGCATCCTGGTATTCTTTGAAGGTTGCCTGGGAGCTTGTGAGGGCCTCATTCAGACGTTCGATCTTCTCCGCATCAGCCGAGCGGCCTGCCTTCTCCCGATCGAGCTGCTCCGTCAGCTCTTTTATCTTCGACTCCAGGCCCCGGGCCTCCACGTTTTTCTTCTCCAGATCGGAGATGGCTGTGTTCTTCCGAGTGGTGGCCAGAGTTATCTTTGTGTCAAGCGACTTGACCTGTCGCTCGGACTCGGCTAGGGCGTGGGCCTGGTCAGCTATTTTCTTCTGCTCAGCAGCCAGCAGAGTTTGAGCTTTCTTCAGCTCTTTTTGCAGCTCGGAGTAGGAAGGTCCTTGGGAGCCGCTCGGACCACCTGCCGCCCGCAGTTGCCTTATCTTCTCGTCCGCCATAGCCAGACGGCTGGAAACTGCTATCTCTTCCACCCACCTCTGAAACGAGAAGGCGCAGTTGTTAGAAGCCGAGCGGAAATATTTTAGGCAAAACAAAAAACAAAAAACAACGAAGAACTTACCCCCGTAGCCGCTTGCATGTGGCTGTTGGCTAAGTTCTGGAGAGGGATCAGTGCTACGCGCGCCCGAGCGTCGGCCCACATCTCGGCGAGGGGCCCTTTCAAAGTAATGGTGTGCTCGGGCACGGTGGGCCGGTCGGCTTCTGGTAGCAACTCTTCAGTCGGAAGATGAAGAGTAACCCGTATTGTGCGGCCGTGACCAGGGATCGCCCGACCGGGATCAGAAGCTGGCGCAGAAGACCGCGAATGGATGGTCGAACGTTGGACTGAACGGCGAGCGGGGGGGAGAGTGTCGACCGGAGTGGCTTCAACCGGAGTGGCCTCGACCGGAGCAGTCAGCTCGTCCCAGTCAGAAGGCGTCCGGTCGGACGAAATGGTCTCGGGCACAGGCGCCTTCCCTTTCGCAGTCGAGGCGGCCCGGTCAGAGGGTTGGACCGCGGAGGTAGCCGAGCGTAGCGGGGTCTCCACTCGGCGTCTCTTCTGCAGTGGCTGATCCTCCTCCCGAACGGACCCTTCCTCGGGGGCCGTTGGTTCCCTGGAGGGGGTAGCTCCGCTGTCCACCTGCTGTTGAGAGGCCTGAGCGGCCGATTCAGCCTGGGTGCCGCTTTCTCCTTCGTGAGAACCGACCGGCTGAATACCCAGCGCCTTCATTTCTTTGGCTGCCACGGCCTCCAGCGCCGCTGCCTTTCTCTTTAGAACGCCGGCCATCACCGAGTCCATGACGATGTCAGCTGCAGGAAGAGAAAAAGAAATCAGTTAGCAATTAAAGCAAGTGCCAAAGCAAAGTTCTTACCAAAGCCGGTCGGAAGTGGGGTCCGTATAGGACTCAGCCCAAAAATGTACATCACTCCCTCGTGAAGAAGCTTGTTGATGTCAAGCCGTAGACCGGCTAGTACATTTTCGGCTAGACTCACAATCCAGTCAGTCGGACTATGCGCCTCCTTCGACTAGACTTGAAGGGAAGGCAAGTGATCCGGTAGTAAGAGTGGGCCCCCCCTTCTTGCAAAGTCAACGTCAAGTGGAAGTCACCGGAACAGCCGCCCACCCAGAGGAGAGTGTGGTCCGACCGGACGGACGGCCGTAGACGGTCGGTCCGATTGGACTGTCGGCCGGTCGATGGAATCGAGTACCTGGAGGGGTCCGGCCGGCTCGCACTTATAGTTGGGAGGCACCCTGTCAAATCGGGGTTCCGACGCTCAGTTAAAAAGGTCATGGACCGAGCTGACCTTTTGACCGACCGCAGTCATAAAGCACCCCTGTTAGTCTCCACAAAGCACAAGTAAACCATTGCGGATGTCCGGTCGGATGTTTAGGTATCTGTCCGCTCGGACTACAAGTTTGGAGCAAAGGAAAAGGCCAGAGGATTTCTTTCTTTGACAACCTGTAGGTTTCACGTGTGTGCCATGCTCCAAATCTTGTGACAGGGGATTCTGCTGTCCCATCGAGGGCATGCTTTGACTGTAGCGATATGGGTCAGGTAAACTTTCTGACAGCCGCGTACCTAGGAAAGGACAGAGGACACTTATGCACTTCGGGATTCCGCTGTCCCATCGAGGGCATGCTCTGACTGTAGCGATAGGGGTCAGGTAAGCTTTCTGACAGCCGCATACCTAGGAAAGGACAGAGGACACTTATGCACTTCGGTACGCGTGCCCAAACTTGACACCGCTCTATATAAAGAACCTCAGGTTTCATCAGCGAGCCTTGGAGCGTCACGTGCCCAGCGTCTGCTGACTTCTTGTTCGGACATGATCGACTTGGCGTCGTCGCTGGGAATCCCCTTCCCGGCTCGACTTCTGTGCAGGATAGCCGGAGCATCTCGACACTAGTTGGAGATCTACATCAGCGAGCCTTGGAGCGCCACGTGCCCAGCGTCTGTTAACTTCTGGTTCGGACAGGATCACAGCCGGATGCGAGTTAATATGCATGCTGGACGCTTATCAGGGCTACCATCAGGTGCCGCTCGCCAGAGAGGATCAAGAGAAGGTTAGCTTCGTCACGGCCGATGACACTTACTGCTACAATGTAATGCCGTTTGGATTGAAGAACGCAGGAGCAACTTAACAGCGCTTGATAAACAAAGTATTCAAGAAGCAGATCGGACGCAATTTAGAAGTGTACGTGGATGATATTCTCATCAAGTCCGTCTTTGCGGCCGATCTTTTTACTGACATGGAGGAAACCTTCCGAACGCTGAGAAAGTATGGAGTCAAGCTCAACCCTCAGAAATATCTGTTCGGAGCAAAAAGCGGGCATTTTTTGGGCTATATAGTGACCGAGCGGGGCATAGAAGCAAATCCCAGCAAGGTCAAAGCGCTGCAAGATATGCCGCCCCCAAGAAATCTAAGGGAAGTACAACACCTGACCGATCGGATAACTGCGTTGTCCAGATTCATCTCCAAGACTGCCGACCGGAGCCTCCTTTTTTCAAGATCCTGCGCAAAGCTACTAAGTTCCATTGGGACGAGGAATGCGATCGGGCGTTTGAAGAACTGAAGACATATCTGAACTCTTTGCCCGTGTTAGCCAAGCTAGCTGTAGGTGAGCTGCTCTGTATTTATTTATCTTCAACCGAGCAAACAGTAGGCTCGGCATTAGTGAGGACGAGCGGAGAAGAACAACCAGTGTACTTCTTGAGCCATACTTTAAAAGACGCTGAATCTCGCTACACTGGGTTCGAGAAGCTGGCTTTTGCTTTGGTCCTCGCCGCTCGGCGACTTCGTCCTTACTTCTTGGCACATACAATCATCGTCGGGACAAATAGCCCATTGGGAAGAGTGATGTTGAACCCAGAAGCGTCCGGACGGCTCATCAAATGGACAACGGAGTTGAGCGAATTTGACATTCAGTATCAACCCCGTTCGGCGATAAAGGCGCAGTCCTTGGCAGATTTTGTCACCGAAGTGCAAAGGACAGAGCCCGAAGCTATGTGAAAAATATTTGTGGACAGATCGTCCACTCAGCTCGGGAGCGGGATTGGCGTGCTATTACTCTCTCTCCAAGAAGAAAGAATGCACCTATCCGTCCGGCTAGACTACAAAGCCACCAGTAATGAAGCGGAGTATGAGGCGCTCATAACCGGCTTGCAAGCCGTCCGACATGTTGGGGTCGGTCAGGTGATGCTCCATTCCGACTCTCAGCTGGCTACCCAACAGCTCTCGGGCACTTTTGAGATTAACAATGCTCGGCTCAAACTCTACGCTGAAGCCTTTGAAAAGCTCAAGGCCAACCTCAGAGAAGTCATTATCCAGAAGATACCCCGAGCGGAAAACCAGGCGGCAGATGAGTTAGCCAAACTCGCAAGTTCAATATCACCGGTCGTCATCCAACAGTCAATCGAACAAGTATACTTGGTGGCGCACATCGACCGGATGGAGGGTCTCGCTTTCCCGAGCGATTGGAGGACAACCATCATGGCGTTTCTGAGATCAGGGGCAAGACCATCCGATCGGGAAGAAGCCCAGCTATTAAGGAGGAGGGCCGGTCGGTTCACACTCATTGGAGACCAACTCTACAAGAAGGCTTTCTCCCGCCCACTGTTGAAATGTGTGAGCTCAGAAGACGCGGCGTACATCCTCCAGGAAGTGCACCAAGGATCGTGCAGGGGACATCCGGGCGGGCGATCGCTGGCTAGGAAGATCTTGCTGGCCAGGTACTTCTGGCCGACACTGCAAAAAGACGCCGCTCGGACCGTCCCGACATGCCTCTCCTGCCAGAAGTACCACAACTTCTCCCACCGACCGGCTGAGGAGATGAAAGCGTCTACGGTATCCTGTCCGTTCGATCAGTGGGGGATGGATATCGTGGGTCTGTTCCCTATGGCGACCGGTCAGCGGAAGTTTTTACTGGTGGCTATCGACTACTTCTCCAAATGGGTGGAGGCCGAGCCACTGGCCAAAATCACCGAGCAGATGGTCAAAAAGTTTATCTGGCAGCATATAATCTGTCGGTTCGGTGTTTCTCGCCGACTCATATCTGATAACGGGCGACAGTTCGTCGGAAAGTAGCTCGAAGAATGGTGCAGAAGTTATGGCATTGAACAACACTTTACTTCCGTGGCGTATCCCCAAAGCAACGGCCAAGCGGAAGTAACCAACAGAGAAATACTCAGAATTCTTCGGGCTCGACTTGACCACATTGGAGGAAGTTGGGTGGACGAGCTGCCAGGCGTCTTATGGGCTATCCGCACGACTCCAAAGGAAGGAACGGGCATCACGTCGTTCCATTTAGTATACGGCGGCGAAGCGGTTATCCCGGTTGAAGTTGGCGTAGAGTCCGTCCGGATCCAGAACTATGATGACGACAATGTCGAGCGAAGAAACATGGAGCTGGACTTAATCGACGAAGAACGAGCCAAGGCGTCCGTCCGGCTGATGGCGTACCGGTAGACGATGAAGCAAAATTACAACCGGCGCGTGATCCCCAGAGCATTCCAGGTCGACGACCTAGTGTGGAAGAAGGTAAAGCCGGTCGGGAACGTTGGCAAGCTGGAGGCTCCTTGGGCGGGTCCCTTCAAAGTCATCGAAAAGCTTCGCTCGGGTGCTTATTATTTGGAAGATGAAGATGGACGGCGGCTGGATCGACCATGGAGCGCAAATCATCTTCAGCCGTATCGAGCTGGGTGAGAGGTGCGCTGATGTAATTCATTTTGTGTATCTCTTGGTCGCCTGTGTTCTTTTAATGCAGGAAGCAAAATAATAAGAAACGCATTTGGCAATCTTCGCCGAACGACAGTGTAGAAATTAGCCTTAAAGGCCGTCGAGCTCCGACGTTAAATATCGAGAGTCGGACCGGCGACTATAAACCCCCCGGATGGAAGGCCGTTGAACTCCGACGTTAAATATCGAGAGTCGGACCGGCGACTATAAACCTTCCGGCCGGAAGACCGTCGAGCTCCGACATTAAATATCGAGAGTCGGACCGACGACTATAAACCCCCCGGACGGAAGACCGTCGAGCTCCGACGTTAAATATCGAGAGTCGGGCCGGCGACTATAAACCCCTCGGACGGAAGGCCGTCGAGCTCGGACGTTAAATATCGAGAGTCGGACCGGCGACTATAAACCCCCCGGACGGAAGACCGTCGAGCTCCGACGTTAAATATCGAGAGTCGGACTGGCGACTATAAACCCCTCGGACGGAAGGCCGTCGAGCTCCGACGTTAAATATCGAGAGTCGGACCGGCGACTATAAACCCCCCGGATGGAAGACCGTCGAGCTCCGACGTTAAATATCGAGAGTCGGACCGGCGACTATAAACCCCCCGGACGGAAGGCAGTCGAGCTCCGACGTTAAATATCGAGAGTCGGACCGGCGACTATAAACCCCCCGGACGGAAGACCGTTGAGCTCCGACATTAAATATCGAGAGTCGTACCGGCGACTATAAACCCTCCGGCCGGAAGACCGTCGAGCGGCGACGTTAAACGCTAGAGTCGCGCCGGCGACTATAAACCCTCCGGCCGGAAGACCGTCGAGCTCCGACGTTAAAAATTGAGAGTCGCACCGGCGACTATAAACCCTCCGGTTGGAAGAAGACAACAAAGAGGTCGACTCTTAAGTCGTTTAGCCGGTCGGCCAACTAACCAAAAGTACTTCGTGAACAGCTGGAGAAAATCTCGTTTGCGAAACAGGATATATTCCGCCGAGCGGACTAGCTACGCAAAATACTTCGTAAAAAACCCCTTTCGAACACAAGAAAGGTGGGATGAGAGACGAGTAACGAGGAGAAGCAAAGGAACATGAACAACGGTAGTTGGTGAGCCGAGCGGACAACACTCAATTTGACTAGCAAAAGAAAAAGAAACAGCAAATAAAAGGATAGCATTAAAGAAATTAAGGCCGAGCGGCCGAATTACAAAAATGATAAGTGTTTGGCCGAGCGGCCGAGTTACATAAAAACTTCCTATTCAAGGAAATCATAAATGTCCTGGGGGATGGTGTCGAGAAGTGCCGCTTGGTCTTGGGCCGGGATGATGACGGAGTCGGCCAGATAACCCTTGGACTTCAAATAATTTGTGGTGGCAGTCATAGCAAGCTCAAAGGCAGTGTACATCCGTTCGCAGACTTTCTCCGAGAACACTTCCGAACGGATGTATTTCAGCCTCAGGGCTGCGACTCGGCCAGGCTCAGCTTCTTGATACTCCTTGAAGGTCGCTTGGGAGGCTGCGAGAGACTCCTGCAGAGTTTTCAGCTCCTCCTTATGCTTATTTGCCTCCGCCGAGCGGGCCACCTTCTCGCCGGCCAACTGGTCCATCAGCTCTTTAACTTTTTGCTCCAGGCCCCGAGCCTCGATATTCTTCTTCTCCATATCGGAGATAACTGTCTTTTTCCGCTCGGTCGCCAGGCTTATTTTGCGATCTAGTGATTTGTTCTGGTGATCAAGTTCGGCCAGAGTGTGAGCCTAGTCGGTCGTCTTCTTCCGTTCGGCCTCCAACAGATTTTGGGTCTTTTTGAGCTCCTTCTGCAGCTTGGCATATGATGGGCCTTGGGAAGGAGCGCTGCCCGAACTCCGTAGCCTCTTGAGCTCCTCGTCCACCATCGCCAAACAGTTGGAGACGATGATCTCCTCCACCCATCTCTGTCAATCAATAAGATCATTAACAGCCGATCGGAAGAAGCTTATAAAGGACTTGAGAAAATAAACTTACCCCCGTGGCCTGCTGCATGTGGTTGTTGGCCAGATTGCTGAGGGGGATCATTGCGACACGCACCCGAGCGTCGACCCCATCTCGACTAAGGGCCCCTTCATTGTGATCATGTGCTCGGGCGCAGTTGGCCGATCGGCCTCGGGCATTAATTCCTCGGTGGGGAGATGCAAAGAGACCCGGATGGTACGGTGCCGACCGGGGGTCGTCTGGGCAGAAGCCGGGGAAGGATCGGAGGCCGGTGCAGACATCTGGGACAAAATGGCCGAGCGTTCAACTCGGCGTGGAGCGGGCGGAAGGACACTGACTAGAACGACCTTGAGGGGGTCCGCGGACGCATCCAATTGGGACGGGGTCCGATCGGACGAGATGGCTTCCACCGCTGGGGCTTTGCCGCGAGAATCAGCGGTGGTCCGTTCGACCGGCTGGACCGCGGAAGTTGCCGAGCGAAGAGGTGTCTCCACTCGGCGTCTCTTTTGCCCGAGCGGGCGCTCTTACTCTTGAGCAGAGCCTTCCTCCCGGGAGGAATGCTCTCGACTAGCAGTTGCGCCAGCCGCTGGCTCCGGGAGAGAAGCCTGAGCAGCCGACTCCCCATCATTTGTCTCGCTCTCTCCTTCGTTAGAGCCGCCGCGGCCTCGAGCGCCGCCGCCTTCCTCTTCAAAATTCCAGCCATCACCGACTCCATGACAATGTTCGCTGCAAAGGAAAAAAGAGAAAATAAGTTAGCAAACAAGGCAAATGTACAAGTAAGATTCTTACCCAAGCCTCTCGGGAGGGGGGTTCTGATCGGACTCAGGTCGAATATGTACATCACCCCTTCAGGCAGGAACTTGGTGATGTCAAACTTCAGACCGACTAACATGTTGGCGGCATGTAGATAGTCCGGTCGGGTCTTGAACCTTTTGAGCTCAGAGAGGTTGGTGGTCCGATCTGCCACTGCGTTCGGAAGGAGGCCCGCTCGGGCATACGAAGGTAGAAGTAGAACTCTTTCCAATGCTTATTGGAAGAGGGCAATTTATTGAAGAAAACTAAACCAGGCCGAGCCTGGAACATATATGTGCCCAACTCAGACTGTTTAGGGTAATAAAAAAAAAGTAGAAAACCTCCGGTCGGGTATATTGTGGATTTTAAACAGGACAACAACGCCGCATAAAAGGCGGAAAGTGTTGGGGACTAGGCTTCCGAGCGGAATGCCGAAAAAGTTACAAACTTCTACGACGAACGGATGGATGGGAAATCACAGACGGGCTGTGAACTGGTCGCGAAAAACACAAAAAGCTCCGCGTGGCGGTTTGTATGGCCGAGCGGAGGGAGAAGGTAAGATAATTTCAAAGTCAGATGGAATGTCAAAAGTATCCATCAGAATATCGGCGTCGCGCCGATCGAAGCGCGACTCCATGGTAGTATACCATGGGCCGAGGGCTTGGTCTTGAGGCTGAGAGGAACTAGCCATTGTCCGAGCGGACGAAAACAACAAAGGACAAAGAAAGGTAGATGATAGAAAGAAGAGGATGACAAACGAGATAGCGACCAGAGGATGAAAGCACGACAAAAAACACAAGACTAACACAGAAAGAAAGAAGAAGAACATTACAGAGAAGAATGAGGATCGGGGAAGAACACTGAATCGCCGGAAAAAGAGAACCGAGGCTGCCGGAGCACTGAAACGCCGAAGGAAGCTTCTGGGCACGCGAAAGCAGAAATGCGGCGAAGGAGGAGGAGGCGGAGGCTTTTATAGGGTTGAGCCCGAGCGGCCTCCACCGTTGGATTCACGTCGTGAGAACCGGAGCATGCATCGCACCGTCCATTTCAAACCGCCTCGATCCCGTCAGAACACCACGCCGCCGCCGTACAATGACGGCAGCATCGCCACGTGGCATTCAGCCACTGGAATGCATTTAATGAGCGCGTGCTCGACCTTAATGATGGAGATTGGCGAAAACTTCGAAAAGATACCGAGGAATGTTGGCGTTGACTAGCGTTTTAGTTGCCCTCGTGGGGGCCGGGCGGAGGATAGTGGCGTATGGACGCCGCTCGGCACAACTGATGGTCCAGTCAGTCGGACTAATCGCCTCCTTCGACTAGACTTGAAGGGGAGGCAAGTGATCCGGCAGTAAAGACGAAGGACCCCCTTTGAGGGAAGTCAATGCCACGTGGAGGTCAAAAGCCTAAGGGCAAGATGAGGTTCGGCCGATCCGGTAAAGGTCGGTTCAACTGGCCGGACGGGTCAGAACAGAATCAAAGACAACCCGGCGGGGAGCCGGGTTTCCGACACTCATGGTGAACAGGGTCGCCAGGCCAAGCGAGTATCCCGCGCGACCGAGGCATAAAGCAGTAATGCTGAGAACAGTTTCATCCGAGCACACAACCTGGAATCTCCCGACCGGATCAGTACCTACGTCCGGTCGGACGTGATGGGACTGCCGAGCGGCCGGACGCTCGGCACGGGAACAGAAGGGACAAAAGAACATCGGGAAACATCTTCTGACAACAGGCATGTCCCACGACCAAGTCATACGCTGAACCTTACGACAGAAGGTTCTGCCGTCCTATCATAGAGGTGCTCGGACTGTAGCGCTATGGTGTCAGGCAGACTCCTCTGACAAGCCCATACTGAGGTATGGTTAGGGGACACGTATTCACCTCGGTATGTGCGCACAAGCCTCTTCACAGCTCTATATAAAGGTCCTCACACTTCGCCGGAGGTACGCAATCATGCATTCTCGCATCTTCGGAGTCACTTCGTAATTTCCTCTTGCCTGACTTGAGCGTCGGAGGGTCGTCGCCGGGAACCCCTTCCCGGCCCGACTTCCTTGCAGGTTCACCGGAGATCCCTACGACCGGCCGGAGATCCACGTCATCAGTTCGGAGAACGCCACGTGCCCAGCGTCCTTTGATTCAACGTTCGGACAGGACCAATTATTGTATTAAAATATTCTATACCAACTTAATCAAAATTAGTTACACTTAATTAAAACTATTTACAAATAGTTGTAACACTTATCTAATAGTTATTGTAATATATAAAAGTTAATAAGTAGCTATTATAATAATACAACAATTTATATTAAGTGTTACATATTAGAGCAATTATTTAGTAGTTTTTACCTAATAATTTTCAAGATTAGTCAGTTCCAACATTTCTGTTTTTAGTTTTTGAATAGATTTACAAAAAAAAATTTTAAAAAATACAATTTTAGAATATTTTGGCAGACATAGAAAAGTTTGGTGGATTCGCTTTCTCCACTAGATTCCTGCTCGGTTCTTGTTGTTTAGTGCACGGGACGCTGGAGGGAGGTCCCTCGGTCGACGGAGGAGCCACGCTTTTCCCTTATTTTGCAGCAGCTTCTCAGTCCGCTGGCCCATCGCTGTGGCGAGATCTCTTAAATCGGCGTGCCGAAAACTCCAATCGGGCTCGGTCCTCTCCTGCTGCCTCCTTCTTGTTCCTTCTGAAACCTCCGGTTTTGCTGCTGTTCGCCATCGGTCGGGCCGAGATTGGTTAAATATTCTCTGGGCGGATGCATGAAGGAGTGCTGGAACGATGAGAGATGAGCGCTCGGTGAAAAGCAAGGTTTTTCCTGCCCTAAGATTTGATTTTTATGTCATTGTTCGTGCTGCTGATTGATCTTCTTTTGGGGCCCTTTTCATTGCGACGGCGAAGCTGTCTTGGACGAAGAAATTTGTCAAGAAATGGCTCAACGTTAAGGGCAAATTTGAGGGTTTTCAATCGCATTCTAATGTTGGTGGAGGTGTGCCATCTCTCCTTGACCTTGACATTCGTCCTGCTAAGAAGATTCTTCTTCAATCCTTGTTGTTGTGTGTTGTTTCAGGAGGAGATATCTGCACCGAGAGGGAGACATTCAAAGTGAATGAAACTATAGCTGGTAACAATTGTTAGACCAAACAGCTACTTTGATTCCCTTGAAACCCTAGAACTCCTTTCTTAGTATTTCCTTCCTGGTCAGCAAGTCCAAACAAGCCGAGTTTGGATAGAGTCGGAGAAGGAAGATTTGAAGTCGATTTAGCTCAAGCTACCTGTGCTGAGGACTACAAGTGATCAATTTTTTTTTACTCTAATTTCTTTATGTGATCAAAAATCCAATGTGATTTGATGCTTTCTTGTTTCTAGAGTATTTGTGTCGACATGGAATGTAGGTGGAAAATCTCCATCAAAGAGTTTGAATCTTGAAGGATGGCTCCTTGCTACACCCCCTGCAGACATATATGTCTTAGGGTAGAATTCTTCATTCTTCTTTGAATTTGAAGGTGTTGGATGAATATTTAGGCTATTTAGCTTTTTTATTTTTACTTTCAGATTTCAAGAGATTGTTCCTCTCAATGCCGGCAATGTTCTCGGCGCAGAAGACAAGCGGCCAGCCAAGAAATGGTTGGCACTCATCAGAAAGACACTCAACAGTCTGCCTGGTACATATAGTTGTGGAAGCTGCAGCACACCGTCTCCCGTTCCGAATCCTCTTGTGGAGTTAGATGTTGATTTTGAAAATTCTTCCGTGAGGGAGAAGAGTTCGTCATTCATGCACCGATGTTCGTTACATTCCCTGAGCCGTAGTTTAAGAATTGATTCTGATACCATGGTGATACAACCATGGATTGATCGTAGGTATAGCGTGTGTGACAGAGTAAGCATTGGTAGCAGACCGAGTGACTTTGATCCCTGCTTCATAAGTGGAGATTCATCTGATGATGAGAAAGTTGGGGGAGAACCACTTTCTACAGCTAGTTACTCGCCAGCGTCATTTGTGTACGGTGCTCAGTCCTGTAAGGAAGAAAGAAGCCGATCATCGTTGGACTCTAGGTAATCCTTCATAAAAGTTACTTGATCAGTTTCATTTGGTCAAATGGCAATGTTTATTTTCCTGTTTGAATGCAGTTATTGCTATTGCTTGATCACAAGTAAGCAGATGGTTGGCATCTTTCTAACGATCTGGGCGCGAGATGAAATTAGAGACAGTATACAGAACCTGAAGGTTTCATGTGTGGGCAGGGGATTGATGGGTTATCTAGGCAATAAGGCAATCAGATTAATCACTTTTATTTTTTTTTGGGCAACATCTGATTTTCTAAACAATATAATGACACTTTCTTCTTTTCCCTATATTTGATCCTTGGACTTGTCGTTGCTTGATGCTTTTGTATGTACTCTTTCTTCAGGGTTCAATATCGATCAGCATGACTTTGCAAAGAACAAGCTTCTGCTTCGTATGTAGTCATTTAACCTCAGGAGAAAAAGAGGGCGATCAACGACGGAGGAATTTAGATGTTTTGGAGATTCTAAGAAAGACTAGGTTTCCTCGAATTCACAGCATATGCAATGAGAAGTCTCCTGAAACAATTCTCGAGCACGAGTAAGTTTTCTTCAGTCTCCACAACTTGCTTCTTAGTCATTTTTCATCTCATGTCTAATTTAGTTTACGGTTCCAGTCGAGTTATATGGCTTGGTGATTTAAATTACCGGATTGCTCTTTCCTATCAGTCAGCTAAGGCTCTAGTTGAAATGTGCAATTGGAGATCGTTGTTGGAAAAAGATCAGGTGCTTTGGCTTTTTCATTTTCAGTTATTGCATAATCGTTCTACGAACTTTAACCTTATTCTCATCACTTCATAGGATCACTAAATGTGAAAATCTTCAGGTATTAAGAATATAAGTCTTTATATGTGTTCTCTATACAAGGCATCAAAAGCTTTATTTTAAGGAGAGGAATTGTTCATTTGTTCTTCAATTCATTGCTATTTCAGGTTTCCATTAACTTCTTTTTTTTAATAACACAGCTGCGAATAGCGCAACGTCGCGGCCATGTTTTTGATGAATGGAAAGAAGGAAACATATCCTTTCCTCCGACCTACAAATATTCAAACAACTCAGATAGATACACAAGCGATGGAATTTGCCACAAGGAGAAGCGAAGGACGCCGGCATGGTAGATTTTAGTGTTCTTCCCTGTCTATAGTCTATCATCGACATTGAAGCTAAGTGGTATTCCTTTATGAAGGTGCGACCGGATTTTATGGTATGGAAGAGGCCTTACTCAGTCAGCTTATGTACGCGGAGAATCAAGATTCTCCGACCATAGACCTGTATACGGCATGTTCAATGCAGAGGTCACCCGAATCAAGAACAACACGAGCTGTTCTAATTCTCATTTGGACTCGGAAGAATTCTAGTCATACTCACATGGTCAATCATACAGAAAGAAACATGTTTCGATTGACAGGAATGAAGTAATGAGGTATGATAGTATCTTTTTAAATAAGATGATGTCGCATAGAATCGCCGTTATTATCTTTGATCGTATTGCTTCTAGGAATTGAGCCATGAAACCCCAAAGTCAAGCAAGCATCGATATGTTTTTTCCAGACTTCAGGTTCTCTCATCTGTTGTTCGAACAGGTACCAGTTTTGATCTTTTTTGTGGTGTTGTTTCTGTCTTAATTTTACCGAGAAAATATTAATAAAGAGAAAGGTTTTCTTTGAAATTCTGTCCGTCAGGTAAACAGGCAGGCTGCTTTCCTTTCTCTCTTCCGAGAAACTTCCTCTGTCAAACGGCCGACCGGATCTTCCGCTATAAGATAAGACTCCACGCGGCAGCCTTCGTCTCAAAGTCTTGGGAAGATGGAGCCGCCGCCGACGACGACGGCAACGGGGGCCATCACCCTTCGGAAGTTCGACCTCGCCGACGTCGACGACTACATGGTGTGGGCCTCCGACGACCGCGTCACGGCCCTCTGCCGATGGGACAGCTACACCGACAAGGAGGCCCTCCTCCGGTACATGCGCGACGTGGTGGTGCCCCACCCCTGGTACCGCGCCATCTGCATCGACGGCCGCCCTATCGGCGCCATCTCCGTCTACCCCGGCGCCGGGCGCGACGGGTGCAAGGGCGAGCTGGGCTACGTGCTAGCCGCCGCCCACTGGGGCCGCGGCTACGTCACGGAGGCTGTTCGGCAGGCGATGGCGGCCGTGTTCCGGGAGCTGCCGGGGCTGGAGCGAGTGGAGGCGCTGGTGGACGTCGACAACAGGGCGTCGCAGAGGGTGCTGGAGAAGGTGGGCTTCCAGAGGGAGGGCGTGCTGAGGAAATCCATGCTGATCAGGGGAACTACCAGGGACACGGTCATCTTTAGCTTTCTCTCCACCGATCCTTTGCTCCCTTTAGCTTCCAAGCGATCATCTCAGTGATTTCCTTTGCTGTTACTGAAGTACTATTCTATGAAAAAATGTTCTATGATCTCTAAATTATTCATTTTTAATATCTACAAGAATTTTGGTTCATTAGAATTACCTGTTGTGGATAAGATCGGATCCTTCATGATTCAATTCCCTACCTGAAGGTAGAGTAGGGCCCTCAATCATGATGAACAAACAAAGACATGCAGCAGGGCTCACTGTGTTAAACATATCATGGATAATAACGCAAAATATCTGAACAGGGAAAAAATTCATTATTTTTCCTCAGTGGAACAGCATGACTGATTAACATCCTCTCTGATGGCTCGCAGAATTCCTTTTCTGACAGTAAAATTTTAACAAAAACAAAAAGCTACAGATAAGCATACTTTTGAATCATTTTCATCACTTAGAATCATAATCCAGAACCACCTAAAGAATTGCAGAACCAAGGGTATGCTCAACTAGATTGCCTGCAAATTTTGATAGGTTGAACTTGCATTAAATTTTGATTCATGTCTCTTCCGATAAACTGTCAGAGTCACTGAGCTTCTCTTCTTTGTGGCACTCACTACTGCAGAAGGCTTTCTCACCTCTGAAAGACAAGAAAAATGTTGCCACATGTGAAGGAAACATACTGAATCACTGAAATTCCAAGTACTGCAATGATCTCTTTTCAATTTTTTGAAGATAAGAAAAGGTTTAATCACTGTTTTAAGTGTAACATGGTGTAAGAATCATTTCTTCGACGACAGTAGAAAATTCACTAATAGAGGGGGCACATGAAAGGTCACTTTCCCTAGCAAATCCAGGTGGAGTGACCCTAAATTGAAGGCATGGAGACATCTGATTAAATTTACTTTTCGCGGATCATGAAGACAGCCATTACCAAAGATTGGGGGACCTCGGCAGTGAACACTGAAGACATGAGGCCCCAGTAACAATGGCATGGACAGGGCCTAGTGCATGGAATTCTGATCTAAACATGCAACAAAACAAAAACAGTCGGTAGGAATCAAAACCTTGCTCTCCGAATGCTTGACTAAACCTCAGGAAGAATTAAGCAATATTCAATTAGTCAAGAGCCAGGAATTTGCCTAGGGTAACAAAGCATCAATCTCACTGACTGTTGAGCTAACCCAAGGAGAGAAAAGAACTAGTCCATGACCCTCTACAGAAATAAGCCCTCACATGAGTGGTTCCACACCACAAGCAACTATAGAATAATTTTCAGGCAGATCTTGAGAGGAGTACCTCTCCATTTATGCTTACAATCTACAATCCAAGATTATGTCATTAGTACCTCACTTAGAATGAAAATTTTGATACTTGTGCTGGTTTGCATATGGCTTAGTTGAATTTTGTAGATGCTAATCAACGGAAAAGAATTGAACTAAAACGAGGAACATAGCCTTTTTGTTGTCGAGATTTGTGCAAGACTATTTTAGAGAAGAATAGAAACTCAAACTTGAATCCATATCTACTGCAAATGTAAGCTTAACCAGCCATAAGGGAGCATATATACCTAGATATGAAGTTGTCATTTCCTTGGCCAAGATTCTTCTTGCATGTGTAGCAGAAGCTCAAGAAATCATTGGTAAGGTGGTCTCTGCTATCAGTTGATGCAGGGCTGCTGCTTTCGGTGGAAGCAGTGAACCCATCTCCACAGCTCTCCAATATGCAATTGTCAAAAATGTGCGTGGTTCTAGGATTTGGACCATGAGATATCACACAAGTGTATTCCTCCAAGAGTTCCATCTCGCTGATAGAGACGCACCCAGCAAAAACCCTAGGTGAAGAAGAAACCGGCATCTCCAAGCCCAGAGAATTCCGAGCAGGGGAGAGAAGAGCCAGTTGAGATTCTTTGTTCTTGACGCCAAACTCTATCGGGGATCCGACCGGAGACATCGAGCCGGGGCCAAGGGAAGGAATCCGGATCTTGAGCTGCGATCCAAATACCACCATCCTAGTCTTCGATTTGAGGTAAGCTTCGGCGGATTTCTCGTCGTTGAGAGCGTCAATGATACCGAGCCCAACAGCCTCGGAGTCGCCAAATGATCCAGCGAGTCGGTTATTCTCTCCGCCACTGGATTTGGCAGCATCGAAGAAGAGATGGCGGCCGATCGAGGGCGAGCTCTTGGTCTCGAGTATGGAAGTCGGGCTCATGGCGGCTTCGGAGTCCGAGGAGGTACTTGAGGAGACCCCAACAAAGAGCCTTGGAGAGGGGAAGATTGAGAAAGCCCTGGACTTGTTGCAGCAGCAGCTACTGGAAGAAGGGAGGGAGTGGAGATCGGACATTAGGGCTTGTTTTCCACCGATTGCTCTCGATCTCTTCCTCAGCATCCTGTTCGCCAAATCCTTGACGCCATGAAAGTTTCAAAAAGTCAGAAAAAAAAATATGGGATTGTGCTTCCAAAAAGAGAAAAAGTGACAATCAGAAAACATGAACAGACTTTGGGTTTGGTACTGGAATCTTCTTCTGCCCTGTGCCTCCACTGCAAAATTTCGAATGATCTAAAGATTGCAATTTCAAACTAGAACACGAAAAAAAAAAAAAAAAAACAGATCATTCACAGAGCGCGATCTTCCTTAATCTTTTCGGATCAAAGCAACACTTTCTAGAACATTGTTCCAGCAAAACAGAACACAATGCCTAGTTGATCCTGATTCCTCACGCGGAAGTTTCAATCTCAGAAAAGAAGAACGAAGAGGTCGAACTTGAATCTTAAAAATCCAAATTTGAGTAGAGAAAACTCATCAAGGTGGCGCCTTTCGCCTCCCTCGATCGCTCTCCGTGAGACCAGCATATCAAAATCTATCGCTTAGGCATCAAAGATTTGGCGGAGGCGATGAAGCTCTTGGCTCAGTGCTTCGTTTTCTGGAAATGAGTGCTTATTTAAAGAGAGATGCTGGGTAGGTTGCTTTTGGATCGGAAATCACATCGCTACACGTGTCAGATGGTTGGGCCATCATGACCCTACGGCCATAAAGATCATAATTATACATTTTAATTACACATTTTCAGCTGAAAATGAAATTCCAATCAGTTTAAGTTAAGGATTGTAATTTTAAATATATTAACGAGTCACATTATGCTCTTTTAATCAAAATTTTTATTTAAATATATACGGATTAAATTTCACAATTTTTTTTTTGGGAAACTCAATAATCTGAATTTTTGTATCTTTTATGATTTTTTTAAAGCCATTTAGAATTATTTTATCCACTCATTCTGAATATTGACTTCTAAAAGAAATGATCTAATAGTTTTATCAATACATTAAACTTGTCAAATTTTAAAAATAATTTTTTATTGTATTTTTAAAAATTTTATATAGTCATTCTATGACTATATCTTTATAAAGTAGAAATTTCAATCAAAATTATCGTTTTTAAACAATAATTAATTAAATTTTAAAAATAACTCTTATATTGTATTTTTTTTAGAGCATCTTGGATCAGCCTAGGTCTAATTTTTATTGTTTAAATTTAAGATGGAAATCTAACCATTTTAGTTAAATTTGTTAGATTGACTTAAATTGATCTACTTTTAAAAATAACCCTTTTCAAGTGTCCTTGAGCCTCTAGATTCATTTTGCACTTCTATTTTTGTTGTTCGAATCTAACATGATTATTTAACAATTTTGAATAAACTATAAATTTTAAAATGTCGGAGTTTATTTGGTTATAACCTAGTTGATTTCTTAATCTAAGGTAATGAAACTTCTAAAAGAATATTTTTCGCTGTAGGCGGATAAACCTCTTTCACTCTTTAAAAAGCTTAACTAGGAATTTATTACAAAAGTTGTTGATTAATTCCTATCTCCAGAAGACTTTTTATAGCCTCTTGGAAAAAGTTATCGCTGGTTAAAGGCACTTGTAAAGCATTCTAGGGTGCCTCCAAATGGATAAAATTTTATCCACACTTCAACGGTTAGCCAACGACTCACCAACGACTTTCTACGTTTGAGGGCACCTTCAGTTTCTTTGAGGGTGCCTCCAATCTGTTGGTTGGTCCTAGGAATATCGTACTGGTTCTCCTGTACAAAAATTTTGTAAAAGTCCTGAACCTTTCCTAACAACCTATTGTGTTCTTTAGAAATTAAATATGGAATCGCAAACAGAACTTAACATTATTGATTCCAAATTTAACTTATCTGTTCTTAGAGGTTTAGACTTGGATCGCAAACGATACTTACCATTATAGATCCAAATCCACCTATGTTACAAATTTAATTAAATATTTATTTCAGAAATCGGCTCCCAGGTCAAACACGGCAAGACACTTGGCCTTCTTAGGTATGGGAACATCCACCACTGTCTCGACAAAGCCTCTTAACGAAATTCAATATTTAGTTTCCTTATATAACTCTAGGTTTAACCAAAAAGAACAATCGAATCACAAGATCGAAAAATAAAAGAAACACAAATTCGAAACAAATCCGAATATCTAGAATCTCTAGTCTCTTGTGTTTGGTATTTCAAATCTATACAAAGAAAACTAGTATGATGCGGAATAGAATTACTAGTTATACCTTTCTTTGTAAGCAACAACCTCTTGGTCTTCTATCGTATTCCTCTTCTTATCTCGGGCGTCGTGTGGGCGACGATCTACCGAGATGAGAACCACCCAAGCCCTTCTTCTTCCTTCTTCCAAGATTCGGCCAAGCTACCTTCTCCAAGAGATTATAAGTCTTGGCCACCAACCAAGCTCCAAGGAAAAACTAGGAAACAAAGTCTCATTCTTCTTCTTCTCCAAGCTAGATCCGACCATCAAAACAAGCTCCTAGAGGTTGAAGAGGTTCGGCCACTAAGGAGGAAGAAAAGGAGGAGATGAGAAGATGATATGGTCGGCCACCACTAAGGAAGAAAGGAGAGGAAAATAGAAGAGAGTTGTTATCAGGTAAAGGCACCTCTACCCTCTCTTTTATATTCCTTGGTCTTGGCAAATAAGGAAATTTAATTATTATTAAAATTCTCTTATATTCTTTGCCTTTGGTTAATAAGGAAATTTTAATTAAAATTTCCTCTAACCCTTTATATGGTCGGCCACCTTCAAGAGCTCCAAATAAGGAAAATTTTGTACACAAAATTAAACTTCCTTATTTGCTTCCAGAAATTTTTAAAATAAAAATTTCTCTAATAATTTTTCCCTTCATGGTTGGTTATAAAAGGAAACTTTTATAAATTAAAATCTCTCTATTAAAACATGTGGATGATTTACAAAAAGGAAAGTTTTCTCTTAAATTAAAATCTTCCTTTCAATTTACAAATAAGGAAAGACATCAAATCTTTTCTTAATCTTTTGTAAAAACTATAAAAGGAAAGATTTAATTTTAAAACTCTCTTTTAAAATCATGAGGATGGTTTTATAAAAGGAAAGTTTTATCAAAATTAAAATCTTCCTTTTAACTACAAATAAGGAAAGATATCAAACATTTCTCTTAATCTTTTGTAGAAAGTTTTGTAGAAAGCTATGAAAGGAAAGATTTATAAATTTAAAATTCTCTTTTAAAACCATGAGGATGGTTACAAAAAATAACAGTTTTATCAAAAATTAAAATCTTCCTTTTAACTACAAATAAGGAAAGATATCAAAACTTTCACTCAATCTTTTGTAGAAAGCTATAAAAGGAAAGATTTAAATTTTAAACTCTCTTTTAAAACCATAGTATCCACATAAGAAAGATTTTAAAAAATAAAATCCTTTTTAATTTAATGTGGCTGACCACACCAAGCTTGGATTCAAGCTAGGGCCGACCACACAACTTGGCTCATCCTATTTGCTTGGCCGGCCCAAGCTTGGGTTCCAAGCTTGCTTGGTCGACCACCTTAGGATGGGTATAAAGGTGGGTATAATATTTTATTAATAAGAGGCTACGATAGGGAGTGAGAGGAGGAATTGGTTTTGGTCTCCCGATGAAATTAAGCTTCCCATGTTCGCCCCGAACACCCAACTTAATTTCATCAATAATAATTCATTTCACTAAAAAATTATTATTGAACTACCGCACCAATCCCAAATTACATTATGGGTTCCTTCTCATCATGAGTGTGTTAGTCTCCTTGTGTTTAAGATATCAAATGTCCACTAATTAATTGAGTTACTAACAACTCATTTTAATTAATGTCTTAGTCCAAGACCAGTACCACTCAACCTCATTGTCATGTCGGACTAAGTCCACTTGCAGGGTTTAACATGACAATCCTTATGAGCTCCTCTTGGAGACATTCTCAACCTAGATGACTAGGACACAGTTTCCTTCTATAATCAACAACACACACTGTAAGTAATATCATTTCCCAACTTATCGGGTCTATTGATTTATCAAGTTAAATCTCACCCTTTGATAAGTCAAAGAAAAAATATTAAATATATGTGCTTGTTATTATATTAGGATTAAGAGCACACACTTCCATAATAACTAAGGTCTTGTTCTTTTATTAAGTCAGTATAAAAAGAACTTACCTTAAATAGTCCTACTCAATACACTTAGAGTGTACTAGTATAATTTATTAGTGAAGATAAACTAATACCTAATTACACTACGACTATTCCAATGGCTTGTTCCTTTCCATCTTAGTCGTGAGCTAGTATTTATAATTTATAATGAATTGATAACATGATCTTCTGTGTGTGACACCATACACCATGTTATCTATAATATAAATTAATCGAACAACTACACTTAACTTATAAATGTAGATATTTGACCAATATGATTCTTATTTCTAAATAAATGTTTATACAAAAGCTAGGCTTTTAGTATACATTCCAACACAATCTGCTTGAGGGCGCCTCCTTCGAATAGGTGTGAGGCACCTTCCATCACCTTGAGGGTGTCTTCAGCTTTGTCCAGCATGCCTCCAACAGGAGTCGCTTGGAGGCGCCTCCAGTCCATCTATTTAGCCTTCAAAAGGTTAACTCTTCCTTGTGCTCACTTGGGTGATCATCCTGTTATCCGGAGTTAAGCTCACTTGAACTCAACTTCGACCTTCTCCTCGAGCAGACTTTCTCTCCGGCTTCTCGTCCCTCGAACGTCGTGCACATCCTTCTCGTCCATCAGTGTACTCTTCTGCAACTTCTCGTCTCTCGGATGCACTGAGCTCGTCGACTTTCTTCCCGTACTGTCCTTCACACAAGCCGCATCTTCCACTCGACTTCCTATGTTCCTAAGCTCCTACACACTCAGACACCAATCATCAAAATCATAGGCCCTAACTTAACCTGGTTGATCACATCAAAACTAACCTGGGGTACTTACATGATGTTGCTAGAATTTTTTCAGCAACACTTTGTGTCAGCAATGTTGCTGACATACGGTGTGTCTGTGTTGCTGATTTTCAAAAATCAGCAAGTACTAGGTTATAAATGAACTGAACATTCGTGAACAAGCTTGGTATTCAGCTTGGCAATAGTTTGTTTATGTTCGTTCAATACACACAAGAACAATTAAATAAATAAGTTTGAACAACTCGGTAAACTAAACAAATAAGCTTGAACACATATGCGTTTGGCTCGTTAAGGTTTATGAACAATGTTCGTGAGCAATATTCGTAAACAATGTTCGTGAATCATATTCGTTAATAAAACTTTTATCAATATACTAAATAAACAAAAAAATTTTAAAAATAAATAAAATAATTTGAATTATCAATCTCAATAATCAATCAAACAAGTAAAAGTTTCAAACAATTAAACAATTTAAATTGAGAGCTCAATAACATCTAAACAAACCAAATTCAAACCAAGCTTGAATTGAAAGCTCGATAATATCTAACGAACCAAGCTCAAGCCAAGCTCAAGACCATCAAAAATAAACTAAGTAAAGCTTGAACAATCATTTCAAAAGCTTGGTTCATTTTAATCTCGGCTCGGTTTAGCTCGGTTAGCTTATCAAATAAGCTTGAACACCCCAAATTTTGACTCGACTTGGCTTGTTTATAGCCCTATCAGCAACACGGTATTGTTGAAAAAATTCCAGCAATACAGACACGACACTCTGTGTTGTTAACACTTTGTGTTTTCATATAACTTTCAAAGGTATTGCTGATTTTTGAAAATCTGTAATAACTTTGTTTATTTTGATCGAAACACACTAATAGAACTAGACAAATCCGATTAGACACATTTTAGGTCCTGTAGACTTTTGATGATGCGAGTCCAACGGTGTTATCCATTGCTTAATTCGATTTCTCCAGATGTGTTAAAATGTTATTAGAAGAATTAGGGGGCGTTTGGTTCTTTCCTAGGAATAGGAATCGGAATGAGAATCATTGTATTGTGGAATGAGAATGGGTATGAGCATGGATATCACTCTTAAAAGCAATGTTTGGTTACTTGCATATTTTCTATTGGAATAAATCAAAATTTTCTTTTTTACCCTTAAAGGAAAATGAGAGAAAAAAATAGATGTGAGAGAAAGATGAATGTGAGAGAAAAATATGATGAAAGAGAATGATGAGAGAGAAAGTATGATGAGAGAGAAAGTGTGATGAGAAAGAATGAAGAGAGAGAAAGTGTGATGAGAGAAAATGAGAAAAGAGAGTGTGATAGGAGAGAGCATGATGAGAGAAGATGAGAGATAAAATATGATGTGAGAGAAAGTATGATGGGAGAGGATGAAGAGAGAGAAAATGTAATGAAAATAGAGGAGAGAGATTGTGATGAGAGAGATTGAGGAGAAAGAAAGTATGGTGAGAGAGAAAGTACGATGAGAGAAAAAGTGTGATGAAAAAAAAGAGAACAGTGAGTGTGATGGGAGAGATTGAGGAGAGAGAAAGTATGATGAGGGAGAAAGTATGATGAAAGAGAAAGTGTGTTGAGGAAAAAAAAGGAGGGAGTGTGACAAGACAGATTGAGGAGAGAGAAAGTGTGATTAAAAAAAAGAAAAAAGAGAGTGTGATGGGAGAGATTGAGGAGAGAGAAAGTATGATGAGAAAAAAAAAGAAAGAAGAGAGTGTGATGGAAGAGATTGAGGAGAGAGAAAGTATGATGAGAGAGAAAGTGTAATGAGAAAAAAGAGGAAAGAGAGTGTGATAGGAGAGATTAAGGAGAGAGAACGTGTGTAACAAAATGATGAGAGAGAAAATATGATGAGAGAAAACAAGGAGAGAGAAGTGATATGAAAGAAAAATAAATAAATATATTTTGATATATGATATTAAGGGAGAAAATTTTAGTTTTAGGTCAAGGGTATTTTTGGAATAAGGAAATATTTTGATTGATGAAAATAGGGTAATGACTCATTGAAGGGGAGGTACATAGGAATGAGTCATTACCCAATTTCAAGGATTCATTCCCTTATTTGCATTCCTATTCCTATAATCCAAACATTAACAATGACAATCAATGATTCTCATTCCCATTCCCCACTCCTATTCCCCTAAACTAAACGCCCCCTTAATTTTAAATCCCAACATAGGCTTGATATAGAATCATATCAGGCCTACATTGTGCCTGATATGATTCATATCAGGCCCAAATTAGGCCTGATATGTTGGGTCTGATATGAATCATATCAAGCCCATGTTTAGATTTAATGTCGATTTTGTCAATAATATTTTAACACTTCTAGAGAAGCTAAAATAAGCAATTGAGGGTGTCATTAAACTTCTTGCATACTCAGAAATTCATAGGACCTAAAATAGATCCAATCATACATGTCTAGGTCAAAACTACTGATGGACCTAGACATGTCCGATTAGATCTATTTCAGGTCCTATGGGTTTCTGAGGTTATAAGAAGTTCAATAGTACTCTCGATTTCTTATTTTATCTTTTTTGAAGATGTCAAAATATTATTTGAAAAAACATCTTTAAATCCAAACGTGGGCCTAATATGATTCTATATTTGATCCACTTTGGGATTTAAAGTCAATTCTTCCAATAACATTTTAACACCTCCAGAGAAGCTGAAATAAGCAATGGAGAGCACGATTGGACTCTTTACAGCCTCAAAACTTCTCAGGACCTTAAATGGGTCCAATCGAACCTATCTAGGGACCGAAACTCACTGATGTACCTAAACATATTCGATTGTACTCATTTCAGGTCCTGAGAAGTTTTGAGGTGGCAAAGAGTCCAACCGTGCTCTCCATTGCTTATTTCGGCTTTCCGGAACAACTTATGTTTGTTTTGCTGAAAAAGTTCTAACAACACTGTGTTTGGAACCTTTTTAGGCACATACGGTGTTGTTGGAATTTTTTCAACAACACTTTTGTTGTTGATTTTAGAAATCAGCAACAAAGACTCACGATGTTACTGGAATTTTTTTAGCAATACTATATGTTGCTAATTTTTAAAAATCAGCAACACAGATATACAATGTTGCTGGATTTTTTTTCAGCGACACGAAGCTGATTAACACAGAGTATTGCTAATTTTTTTAGCAACAATACAATGTTGCGTCTATGTTGCTGAAAAAATCAACAACACTCTGTGTTGCTGGTTTTCAAAAATCAACAACACAGACATACAGTTTGTTGGAATTTTTTCAACAGCACATGCATACAGTATTATTAGAATTTTTTGAGCAACATCGACACACGATGTTATTGGAATTTTTTAAGAATACTCTATGTGTGTTTCTGTGTTTTTATTTTTTAACGACACTTTGATTTTTTTTAGCAACACTGTGTTATTGATTTTCCAACAACATCGTATATCTGTGTTACTAATGCGTTAGAAATTTTTTTTGGATGAACAATAAAAAGGAAGAGAGAGACAACTAAAAAGGAAGAGAAAATTTAAAAAAAAAACTACGTTATTTGGATATTTCTAACATAAAAAATTAGTAACATAATAACATAAAAAATTAATCCAGTGTTATTTATTTTTGAAAATAAGCAACATCATTTTTCATTGTGTTACTGATTTTTTATTTTTAAAAATCATCAATATTATGGAGTATAAACTCTAACTCACTTTTTAAGGTGTTGACGATTTTTAGAAAAGGAAGTTATATATAATTTTTATCAGATAAACGGTAAAAGGAAGAATGAAACTATGTTATTTAGATATTTTCAAAACTACATATGTATTTGTAGAAAACACATATTTACTTAGGTTAAATTGCCGTTAAAACAATCCTCCATTGTTTACTTTATCGGTATACTTCACCTACAAGATGAAATATGACTAATAAAAAGTTGAAGTTTATACACAAATAAAAGAAATTCAATGGAATGATTAATTTTCTATAATTTACTTATGATTATTTGTCAAATTTTATCGAATTTATATAGTGATTAATTAGTTTTTTGCGGTGCATGATAGGAAATTTTTATTCGAGTGAAAAGTAGGTATAAAAATATTGGTCATTTCGATATGCCTCTATTAATACTTCTCATGATCAGTAAAAAAAACTTTCGTAAAGCCGAATGAATTATCTTGAAAAAAATAGTCCATTCGACCCATTAAATAGCCAATATGAATTTAAAAATAGCTGATTTTTAGGTAATGGAGTGTTGTTATTAAACTCTTTATCGAATTTAATTGCTATAATTATATTTTTTTTAAATGTACGGAGGATAATATTTGATATTGCAATGGTAACCATGACAAACTCATCATTTTCGAGGATTAAGTGGATTATTGACTTAGACTTGATCATTCAATTGAATGACATTTATTTATATATAAGCGCGGCGGTGGACACTATCTGATAGTACATGCACAACTCTCTTCGTTTAATATCTTTGATCTACATGCACAACTCTCTTCGTTTAATATCTTTGATCTACATGCACAACTCTCTTCGTTTAATATCTTTGATCTACATGCACAACTCTCTTCGTTTTTTACATGTAAGATGTGGTACTGACGTGTACAAATTAACATCATTTTATACTGGTTTATATAAATCAAACACTATATTATATTAGTTTATAGAAATCAATATAACTTAGTACTGATTTACAGAAATCATTTCTAAGTAGTGCACCAAAACAATAAATAAGTATTGGTGTTGATTTATAGAAATCAATATCAAAGTGGTATTATTTTGTAGAAATTAGACATCTGGTATGGGTCAAATGTCAGGGTAGAGGTCAAAGTTAAGATGATCAACATCCAAATATTAAAGGACCAAATGGAGGATAAATGCCCCGACCAGTTGGGACAGGTAGTGCTCGATCGGCGGGAGATGTGTTAGAGCAGGCACGTCTCTCGACTCGAGGGAATATCATAGGCAGGCGCTCAAGTCATTATCAAGACGCCAAGGGAGACCAGATAGTTTGTCCGAATGGAGAAAGACAGGTTACTACAGACCGCATGGACGAGCAACTGAAGTTGACAGAGCGGAGAACTCCAGGCCGAACGGGTACCTGCCCGGTCGAGTGGCGGGACCTGATCGTGAACAGAGCAGAGTCCTAGCCAAGCGGTTGATCCGCTCGGCCAAGCAGCAAGACTGTGGTCCTCACGACATCCTTTCATAGGACATAGCGGAGGGCGTGGTCCCGAATATGTTGGAGAACGTGGCCGCGAACGTGATGGAGAACATGGCCACAAACATATCGGAGAACGTGACAATACCTCGAGGAGCGTGTACGTCACCCAGCAAGACTCTATATAAAGGGGGATCCATCATCGACAGAGATACACATAATCTACTATTTGAGCATAATTCTGCTACTGTTCTACTTCTCCACATTCCGATGACTAACTTGAGCGTCGAAAAGCCAACGCCGGGGGACCCCTTCCTTGGCTCGGCACTGATGTCATTTGTTTTGCAGAGCGGAGAGGAATCCACATCCGGTCAGCGAAACCGCCACCTCCCATCTTTCCACTTGCCCGCTTTCAGACATGATCATTTTGGCACCGTCTGTGGGAACGTAGCCTGCATTCGAAACGAGGAGATGGAAGACACTGGGCGACACCACACGGTGACGCTGAGGCAAGAAGAGATCGCCGCATTGATACTGTTGGTGCGGGTAGCACTAACGGTCTAACCTAGGTTTTGATGAATGACAAATGGGTTAAGTTAGTTTTGTTGTTGTCTGACACTTTGATCGAGTGTGCAGGAGAAGTCCAGACAGGTCGACGGGCTGACCGGATGTCTGGCACGAAGCCCAGCTAGGTCGACGGGCTGACCGGATAGCTGGCGAGAAGTCCAAGCGGGTCGACGGACTGACCGGACGCTTGGCAAGAAGTCCAGCTAGGTCGATGGGCCGACCGGATAGCTGGCGAGAAGTCCAGACGGGTCGAAGGGCTGACCGGACGTCTGGTAGGTAAGTAAGGTAAAGTCACTGGAGGGGAGTGACTGCGAGGACGCGTTCCCGGGAAGGGAACATTAGGCGTCGATCCGGCTTAAATCCATTTCGGAAATCTAAATCGAGATCGTGACTAGATTCCGGTCTCGGAAAGACGGAATCTAAGTCATACTTTTTCTGTTAATTCATACTTTATGAATTGTGCTAACAATCTGTGTTGCAGGATATATTTTGCCTCGGACTAACCTTGTTTTGCAGGAGAAGGAATCTCTGGAAAAAGGTGGTCCGGGCGCCCGGAGGCAACTTTTATCCTCTGCGTCGTCTCACTACGTGGAGCATCCTGACTGGACTTGCCACGTCGCACCAGGGCGCCCGGAAGGGATCCAGGCGCCCGGAGCAGCATATAAAAGAAGCCCCAGGGGTGGAGCTTCAAATACAACTGAGAACTCTTCGACTGCTTGCCCTGCTGCTCTACGCTCCTACGACGCCGACAAAGCTTCGACAAAGTGCTCCTTCTTCTTTAGTTAATTTCCTTGTCGGTATCACTTTGTTTCATTAGCATTTCTTGTACTCTTTTTGTAATCATATTCGAATTGCTAGTGATTGCCCAACGAAAGTGGTCAAGGACCACGGGCCTTCGAGTAGGAGTCGTCACAGGCTCCAAACGAAGTAAAATCAACTGTGTTCATTTACTTTTCCGCTACGTACTTCTACACTCGAGTTTTCGAATCGATATTCACCCCCCCCCCCCTCTATCGAACGATCACGGTCCTACAGATACAAGCCCGAGAAGTGAAGATAGTGGAGTAGCAACAACAGCAAGCGCAGGCTGAGAGCCAAGCGTAAAAACCTGATGCATCAGCTGCAGGCCGACCGACACAACAAGTAGAGCAAGTGGACCAAATAGCCGCTCGGGAGTAGACCAAGAAGTCGATCGACACTTATGGAGAAGCCCCCAACGCGTCAATCCCATTCCATCGAGCGCTATTCCGGACTCCATCAGAAGAGAGGGGCCAAGCGGATAGGGCCCGGGGATCTTCATCAGATGATGCGCCCGTCTGGGGTGCTAGAAAAAGAAAAGCGCCAAAGGAATACAGTTCATCCAAGAAGATCAATTAATAGTTCTCACAGGGAATTCTGGACAACCCTTTGCCGAAGCATTACACCCCGCTGACGATCAGGGAATATAATAGAGTGACTGACCCGGATGACCATCTAGCTAAGTTTGATAACGTGGCCACACTTCACCGGTACACGGATGGGATGAAGTGTCGAGTCTTCCTCACCACACTATCTGGATCGGCGCAACGTTGGTTCAAGCGGTTGCCAAGCTGCTCGATCCACAGCTTCAAGGACTTCCGAGTGGCCTTCCTGCATCACTTCGCCAGCGGTCACCACCACCAGAAGACGTGTGTTAACTTGTTTGCCCTAAAGCAAGGGCCCAAGGAGGCGCTCAGGTCATACATCCAACACTTCAATCAGGTAGCGATGGGCATCCCGACGATCTCCTCGGACGTGTTGATGAATGTCTTCACCTAGGGACTCACTAAAGTGGAATTCTTTCGATCACTCATTCGGAGGCTACCACGGGACTTTGAACATCTTCAAAAGAAGGCCACGGAGTACATTAACGTGGAAGAAGTCCAAGCAGCAAGAAAAAGGGAGGCGCCCGCCGAGCCAGCAACCCCATCTGAACGGAGGCCATAGAGCAACCACCAACCGTCGAAGGGTCCCCGATCAAGTGGAGTCCAATCCCACCAAGAGCCGAGGACGCATGCCATAGAGCATGTGGCGGTTGGTCGCCCAAATGTCGCAGAAGGCAAAGTATGGGCGCCCCTCTTCTGCTCCTTCCACCAGTCAGCGACACACAATACGCGGGACTACTGCGATATGAAGCCGATAGTTAGCAGACCGACCCCATGTGGATATCGTTGTCGATCACCATCCCCTGATCGACAACATCGAGGACGATCTGCAAGGCGAAGAGAATAGGAATGGAGGACGACTAAGCCATGTCATCATCAACCCCCTCGGAGGACCATCCGAGCCTCTGCCGAGCGAATCAGACCGTCAGAGTGGGATGAGGAGAACAGGAGCAACGCCGCCTAGGGAGAAATGAGAATGATGGCCAGTGGCCCGATCGGCCGTGATTCTAGCTGAGCAAGGAAGTCACATGCTCGGCGACTCGAGGTCGATGCAGTTGGCTGCAGCAAAGAGAGAGTCGAAGGACCTGAGATTAGCTTCGGCCCTAGAGATTTAGAGGGAGTGGAAATCCCTCACAACGATGTACTGATCATCCGATCAGTAATCACCAATTACACCATTCATAGAAGTTTTGTTGATATAAGGAGTTCGGTGAACATCATATTCGAAAAGGCGTTCGATTAGTTGTAAATCGACCAGAACAATCTGTTGCCGATGACGACTCCACTCTACGATTTTACGAGCAACGAAGTGTTGCCGATCGGCCAAACCAAGCTGGCCATCTCACTCGGAGAGGAGCCCCTGAAGAGGACAAGGACCACAAATTTCATTGTGATGGATGCACCATCGACCTACAACGTCATATTGGACCGACCGACCCTCAGCGAGTTCTGAGCGATAGTGTCCACCTACTACAGAAGATTAAATTCCCGGTGGACGATAAGGTGGGGAAAGTCAAAGGGGACCAGCTGGCCACTCGGCGATGCTACGTCGAGATGGTCAAATCGGAAGCAAGGACCGCTCGAAAAAACTCGTGCCTGCAAGTGAACGCTATCACGAAAAAGCCTCCTACATCGGTTTATGAAGAAAAGAAGGAGATCCAAATCCACCCCAGTCGGTCGGAAGCAACCACTTTCATTGCGCTCAATTTGGAGAACGAGAAGAAAGCAGAGTTGGTCGCCTGCCTTAGGTGAAACCATGACATGTTCACCTGGTCGACCCACGAGCTCCCAGGAATCTCACCAAACGTGGCTCAGCACGAGCTTCATGTCTGACTGGATGCTCAGCCGATGAAGCAAAAGAAAAGGGACTTTAACGCGGAACAAAACCTAATCATCCGGGCATAGATAGAGAAACTGCTGGAGGTCGGTCATATACGAGAAGTCCAATTCCTGAGTTGGATCGCTAATGTGGTGTTGGTCTCCAAGCCGGGCAACAAATGATAGGTCTGCATCGACTTCCGCGACTTGAATAAGGCGTGCCTGAAGGACTTCTACCCGCTGCCCAGGATACATCAAATGGTGGACTCTACAGCAAGTTGCGAGCTGATCTCCATGCTCAACGCGTATCAAAGATACCGCCAAGTGCCGCTCGCCCGAGAGGATCAAGAAAAGGTTAACTTCATCACAACCGATGGAATGTACTGCTACAACATCTTGTCGTTTGGACTCAAGAACAGCGGTTCCACCTACTAGAGGGTCATGAACAAGGTATTCCGACGACAGATCAACCGTAATATGGAGGTATATGTCGATGACATATTAATAGAATCTCTCCGAGTTGTTGATCTTTGCGCAGACATTGAGGAGACTTACCAAACTCTAAGGGCTTATGGAATAAAACTAAACCCAAGCAAGTGCCTGTTCGGTGCAAAGAGCAGTCGATTCTTAAGGTACATCGTCACCGAGCGGGGGATCGAAGCGAATCCGTGCAAGGTCAAGGCCCTACAAGACATGCCACCGCCACGTAGCTTGAAGGAGGCCCAGCGGCTAACCGAACGGATTACCGTGTCCAGCAAAGGAAGGTCGAGCAGTGCGGACATGTGCACCGATCAGAAACTAGAGCATATGGTCTGATCGGGCCTTAGAGTCGACGAAGAAACATCTTGTCCAATCAATCAGACTTGCAGTCTCCTTCGACTAGACTTGAAGGGGGCGTTTGTGATGCGGCGATAAAAGGGGGCCCACATGGCATGGGGTCGACTGTTAGGGTGAAGGCCAAAGTCAAGATGGTCAACGCCCAAGTGCCAAAGGACCAAACGGAGGATAAATGCCTCGGCCAGTCAAGACAAGTAGTGCTCAATCGGCGAAAGATGTGTCCGAGCGAGCACGTCTCCCGACTCAGGGGGATATCATAGGCAGGCACTCAAGTCATTATTAAGATGCCGAGGGAGACCGGATAGTTTGTCTGAATAGAGAAAGTCATGTTACTACAGACCACATGGACGAGCAACTGAAGTTGACAGAGCGGAGGACTCCAGGCCGATCGGCTACTCGCCCGGCTGAGCAGCAAGACCTGACCATGGACAGGGCGGAGTCCTGGCCGAGCGACTGATCCACTCGGCCAAGCAGCAGGAATGTGGTCCTTGCGACATCTTTTCATAGGACATAGTGGAGGACATGGTCCCGAACATGTTGGAGAATGTGATCACGAACGTGTTGGAGAATGTGACCATGAATATATCGGAGAATGTGCTCATGCCTCGAGGAGTGTGTATGTCACCCACCAGAGCTCTATATAAAAGGGAATCCATCATCAGTGAGAGTACTGTAATCTACTATTTTAGCATAATTCTGCTACTATTCTACTTCTCCACATTCCGATGACTGACTTGAGCGTCAGAGGGTCAACGCCGAGAACTTCTTCCCTGACTCGGCACTGACACCATTTGTTTTGTAGAGCGGAGAGGAATCCACATCCGGTTAGTGAAACCGCCACCTCCCAGCTTTCCACTCACCTGCTTTCGAACAAGATCAAAAAAAAAAAAAATATATATATATATATAATGTTACTAATGCGGTGATTGAGGTGGGACCCCACAAGTCAAGTTAAAGTCAAGGGGGATGGCTGGCATGGCAGTCAAAGTCAAGGAAGAGCCAACTTTTGAGGTTAGTGTAGTCGATCATCGCACCAAAAAGTTATCCGACCAGGACATTGGGTCAATTGGACTCCAAATCCATCAGGTTATCCGGCCGGACCATTGGGCTAATCAGATACCAAGTCCATAAATATTGATGAATAATTCAAGATGAGTCAGCACTCTCCAAAACCAAGACTTATTTGCCACTTGAAGATAACACAATTAACTGGCTGGGTCAAGTAGTTCAGCCGATCAGAACTATAGTCCGATCGGACAGGATGAACGTCTGGTTCGATTGAAGCCTTTGGCTAAATAAATAGGTCAAGCGAAGGACGAGTTCCCAACAATACTCTAAAAATCCGATCGTCTCGTCCTTATGAGCAATTGCCTAGTGGATCACATGGGGAACTTGGTCAGCTGGCATTTAAGCATATTATGGGTCTCTCAACCCAACGACCTCATATTCTTTTTTGACATTTTGTGCCACGTAAGACAGAGAATATTCTCCTTATAAGCTATACATTAAAAGCTTCCTTCCTGCCAAACGTAAAGATTGTGAGTTCATTTTGGAAAAAGTGTCAGAGCATCTTTATTGTTTTCGCCGCGGAAGCTTCCTCCCTAGCAAATATAGAGATTGTGGGTCCATTTTGGGAAAGGTGTTAGAGCATCTTTATGGTTTTCACCACAGCAACTTCCTCCCTGCCAAATATAGAGATTGTGGGCCTATTTTAGAAAAGGTGTTAGAGTATCTTTATGATCTATCCTTTTTTTAGACACGTTTTTAGATTCGTATACAGACAAACGATAATACTATAAAACGGATCTTCATCTGTAGGCAGAGGTATGCGATGCTACGTAATTTCACACATTCATAACTATTGTCTTCTTATCATTCATTCGCTTGACTCGATCACTGCTTGAGCATCAGATGACCCATGCCAAGACTCCTTTCTTGACCCGATCATTAACACTCTTTTTGACACGTAGAATCACTAGAAGCCACTTTTTATTAACTCAAAGTCTTCAAAATAATCAGCATCATAATCATTTTTTCAATCAATCATTTTCTCCGCCTATCTGTCTAACATCTACGTTTAATTATTTTGAAAAAAAAATATAAGGTATAAAGTTGAGGGTAAAATATTTAAGCTATAAAAAATTAAAAAAAAAAATAGAAAAAACAAAAAATAAACACCGAGTGTTCGAGTGTACAACGTATCATCCCTGCTATCGTCAAGAAATAAATTTGAAGAGACTCTTGAAATTTAATTATGTGATATATCTCTTTTGAATGGAGGTTAGATGTCGCTTTCATCTTTGAAACGACGTAGTGGAATATGTTCGATGAATTTATTTGGTTTTCGCCGCAGAAATGCCCTTTCTGTTAGCCATTTCCATGTGCCTTGTTCCATGTTGGTGCACCATCTCCATTGTCACAGTCCATGGACGAAGCAGGGACCATCACCATTGGCCACTTTCACTTCAGTGGCTGTGGCTTTCAGCAGTGTCGATGCAGCAGAAGCCGTGCATGCTCTCATGCATTTGTTCCCGAAGAGGACAAAGTGCGTGCTAAGTTCCATGTACTCTGATGCCAACTTATAACTTGCTCAGTCCAAAAGTCCCTTCTTTCTACTCAACCTTTTTCTTTTTCTTTTTCTTTATTGTCTACACGTCTTCAATTAAAAACTTTTAGAATATAAACTTCTATCCTAGCAATGCATGGATGTCATTGTTATTGCTAGCTCAGCCTCGATCGCCTCTCTTATCTGTTTAATTATTGAATTTAAGTCAACTTGTGAAAATGTCGACATTGTGTGTGGTGCGAGCGATACTAAACAAAGGAACTGATGTTACATGACAAATATAATAAGCTCATGCCTTGTCAGCCTCAATCTTAACTAGTTTGTCCTTTCTACCATTTCTTCAATCTTAACTAGAACTGATACTCTATTTGAAAATTTAATTTAATTTTTTATTTTAATATTGTTGCAATTATTATATTATGGGATAAGTATCAAAAAGAGTATCCTTAGATATAAAAAAAATATTAATATCAGATTAACTAGGTCATCATCTTAGCTAGTAAAGAAGAGAAAGTGATGATATAGTTCAAACTATTGTCATTGAAGTGTTTGAAGGGAAAAAAAAAATAGCTATAGCAATTTACCTTTAACATGAGTTTGAATTGAAAAGTGAGTATTTTTATCACAATTTGTGGAACCCAAACATTGTAGCAAAGATTGGATATTCTTTATGAGGGATTAAGTAGGGAGTTCCATAGGTCGCTGTGGCGTTAAGGAGGTAAGAATCACTATAATTTTTTTTCTCAGGTGGATCTTCTGACTGACGAAGAAAAGTGTAATACTTTACTTTTCTACAAAACTTGGAATTTGACCTGATTAACTGTCTTCTGGAACTCTATGGCACAGGTTCATCATCCTCGAGAAATCCATGCTCAAAATCAAAAGGTAAATCAGTTGCATTTCTACGCCACCTGCAATCATTCAACTACTGTTAGCCAGGAAATTAAAAATAATAATAATAACATATATAGAACCCAATAAAAAACTTCTAATAATTCCACGTTAGAAAGTTAAAAGCTTCATATCTGTTAATTTAGAAACTCTTTTACGTGAATTGGAGTTATTAGAACCCAAAATGGCAATTTGTAATGAACAACCTCATATATAAATAGGCCTATGAATATTAAGGATGCTTATAAAGCTTTACATCAAATTGCATTTTACCACTCGGGAATGAGGTTTAATTTGCAGGGGAAAATAAATGAATGGATTGATAAGAACTTTCTCTGTCTATCACATTAATTCATCAAGGACCAACTTAAACACCTTTGTCCAAGTAATTATGCAATAAATGTCACTTGATATGTAAAGATATTCTGGTAGAAACTTTCAATCCAGTCCTATCTGCTGCATACGAGGGAACAAGTTAGAAACTTTCAATCAGTTATTCAGAGGCAATGCTTATATGATTGATGATTGGCACCAAGTATTATATAATGGCAAATTTAAAAGAAATAAAAGTATGATGAGTAAAATAAATAATATAATGGCAAATCCAATAAAATCAGACAGAGCATGAACTTACACACCATCCAGTCCGAGAGTTATCATTCGCAATATTGAAATCAAAGAATTCATAGTTCCCTCTCTCAAAGTTGTTATTTACAATTCCTGACTGATTGAGCTGTCGAAACCATAGGTTAGATTCAATATGGTATCGCCATTGTTGCCTCTTTAATTCTCTGGCAGCTAAATACTGCTGATAGGTTTTCTGCTTATAGGTGCAACACATCAGTATCTAACACGAAATCAAATTCAACAGTTCTCATGGTAAAAGAAGAAATAATAAGCTCAATAGAAATCACTAGTTACCTGTTGAAAATAAAATGCAAAAAACATAACTTCAGTATTATATGGAAAAAGTGATAATTGTTTCCAAAAGTCAGGATCATCAACTATCGTTGCCTTTGTTTGTGGATAACTTGCCGGAGTAACTACGGGAAGCCTCTGAAAAACCAATTAAAACTGTTGAGAGAAACCGAAAATTTAGAAAGACCCCCGCACTTATAAATTTAAAGTAGGAAACATGTTACTTACAGGAACATAGCTCCTTGGGCAAGAAAATTCTGAGTCTCTAGGATGGGGAAGTTTGTGGTATGCAGCTTCAAGTAGCTGCAGATTATAAATTTGACTTTGTGTCAAGCCAGAGTTCAGAGCTGTGTCACCTGTATCATCAACAAGAACAGCATGGTTTAGCACGCTACTCTGGTCAAGCACACTACCCTGGCAATGAGTCAGAAGCTGGCTGAACACTGACCAGGTTGCAATGGCTGAGCATGTGAAGGATCAATCTCTGTAGGTAATTGGTTAACTTCTATAACAGAGATAGCACTTGCACCCTGCAGAGAAAAAATTATAGCTAGTATATACCAATCATCTGCAATTACTGATGCTGTGAGAAAGAAAAGCATTTGCAAGTAAGACTTGAACATAGTCCTATTTACCCGTAATCTACAAGCCAAGATATAGAAAAAGAAAAATATACATTAGGCATGTAAAAAAATTCTCAGATAATAAAGAATGCAAAGTCCGACTCTCTCTTTTTTGTCTTTTTTTTAAAGAGATTGTGTGACCAGAGGTCATAGACTTTTATTAAGAAACATTAAGGAGTCATAGGTGCATAGAAGGCAAGGAGCTTGTCAATTGCTACAACTTCAAATAGAGAGTTCTAGAAAAAAGTTGACACCATGGATGGGAAAACAGTGACACAATTTTGATCTGCTATCAAATTACAGCACATCTTGAGTAATATGAATGCAGGTAAAGCAGACCTTGGTGCTCTAGTCCTCCATATGCATAATAGGTCTCCCAAGAGCACACCAAATACTCAAGATTTGGCTGCACATCTTGGAAAATAACTAGGTAGAAAACAAGCCAGATTCGATGCAGCCAGGCTTGTAGTGATTGTATTGAAGATTCAAAGCTTTTTACCTGTGAGAGTGCTGCAGGCATCCATCCATTTTTCCTTTTTAAATTTACCATCCCAATCAATAAAGAAACCCAAGCATAGATGCTATCATCCAATCACACAGATAATACACAATCAAAAAAAATATCTGCTTGTTTCCTCCACTCCTCCAGCACATAAGGGACACGAAAAATCCAAAAAGTCCATGCTTCCTCCTCAAGTTTGACATTATGTTCAGCTTATCTCTAAGTATCAACCACACTAGAATTTTAACTTTAACTAGCGCAAAAGAGCTCCACAAGAGCACTGTGCCAAGGCAGATCCGCTCTTTAACTTCCAAAAGCATGCCAACTGAGAAGTTGCCATTACTATACTGATCTCCAGAATCTTACAGCTGATTAGTGACTTAAGTCTCCATTACATCTCCTTGTCCATCAAACATGTATCACAGTTAACTAATAATTCAGCATAGCAATATAATGAAAATTTCACTCTGCTTTCTCGGGGAGAAAAGTTCCATGCATCTTGAACTTTAAATCAAGCAGAAAAAAAACCATGCATTTTGAACTAAAATGTAATGAGAAGAGGCAATGCATCTTGAAGACTAATATTTTGCAGGGTTACTAACATTTCATTTACAAACAGGTAAGATGGATTAAAATAGGAAATTATCAAGAAAATCAGTATCAAGTGGTAACTGTGTTAATTCAAAACCCACAACACTTCAACACACGCGCGCGTCTAAATCTTCACTTCATCCTTAAATAAAAAGGACACAACCAAGCGTCGGCTTCTGGTAAATATTCGCATTTCATGGGGGAAGAGAGTTTCACGCTCATCTCTATGAAAGAAAATAGGAAGCGAGATTCTGTGATGAAAAAAAAAAAGAAAAGAATCTCCGTTATTCCATGAAATGAGATCAAGTCAAGCTTGTCACTGATGAACGCCATACGTCGACTACCACTACAGCCAATAATACATAAATGGGAAGAACCCATCCTACCTTCATATCCGTTATCTCCCTGGACTGCATCCAAGAATTGTTCCGTTCACCCAAGAACTGAGACACATTGACAAAGTTTGTTGGGATCCCTTCGATTCCGCATGGCAGCAACACCTTGTTCCAAATGCGTTTGATTCGCTCGACGCCTTCGTGGAGCTTCGTAAGAACCCTACTCCAGAGAAGAGGGGGAATGGCTTTTGAAGAATCGCAGCGTGGTGGCGTTTAAAGGGAGAGAGCCTACTTCGTGGTTTTATCGTGCTATTTCCAGACCGAGGGCGCGAGGGACACGTGGCGCCAATGTTTTGGACTAAATGAAATGCGCGCGTTCTTAGGGAGAGATCGGATCCTAATATCGATACGGCACATTCTTTTTTAAAAACTACCTTCCACTTTTTAATGGCTTAATTAATATAAAGTAAATTATTTTTAAAAAAAAAAAAAATTTATTTAGTTTTATTTTTACAAGTGACGAGGACGAATTATGTAGACAAATATTCAAGCTTAAGCAAACAAAATTGTCATCTAAGAAGAGCCAGATAAGTAAATGGCATTCTAGTTCAACACTGAATATAAAGCTAGAGTTCTCCAGATGGGTTCAAAAGATGGCTCGAGTACCATGAGATGATTTGTACCTCATCGCTTTTTCGAGACACCTACAGTTTTTCCCCTCCGGCCAGTGGTCTTTGTGTGCTGGCCGCGGACACGAAGACCCCAGTAGTGTCGAAGTCCACGGTGGTTTCTGCAGCGGCAAAGATGATGCTTTAGAACAGAGCATTTGACATGATGGAAGGTCATCAACTGATAGAACATCGCAAAACTGTCTTAACACAGCTTAGAATGCTCACCCAATTCAATCCAGAGTTCATGTCCCCACAATATCTTCTTACAAAGCAAATAGTTTGTTGTTTTACCAGAGAATTGTAAAGAAATAACAAAAGATAGGCAAACAAAAAATCTAACAAACCAACCAAACCATATATGCTACAGGAAAATGCTAAATCAACAAGCCTTCACTCTTATTACCACTGACATTCATGAATTTCAATGAACAATGAACATCCAATCATAAGAATCATTCGTCCTCACTTTGCCTCAATGGGTTGGCGTAGTTGGTACATGTATGGTGATTGCTCCAATAAGTTTTGGGGTCAATTCCTAACATGTGCAAAATATCTCGCTGGATGTCTAGGACCATTGCGCTAGGGCAAATGCCCCTGCGATTTACCCTCTTCCAGATAGTGTGGGTCACCCCGGAGCAGCCACCAACGCGATGACTTAGCCTTTTGCTTCAATTGGTGCTCACTTTGATTGTATTGGAATTACGCTAAAAACTTAGGTGGCGTTTGGTTCTTTCCTAGGAATCGGAATGAGAATCAGTATCATAGTATTGTTGAATGAGAATGGGTATGAGCTTGAGTATCATTCTTAAAAATAATATTTGGTTAGTTGAATATTTCCAATCGGAATGAACCTAAATTTTCTTTTTTACGAAAAAAAAGAGAAAAAATTAGATGGAAAAGAAAGTTGAATGTGAGAGAAACATATAATGAGAGAGAATGATGAGAGAGAAAGTATGATGAGAAAAAATGAAGAGAGGGAAAGTGTGATTAGAGAAAATGAGGAGAGAGAGCATGATAGAAGAGATTGAGAAGAGAAAAAGTATGATGAGAGAGAAAGTGTGTTGAGAGAGAAAGAGTGATGGGAAAAAATGAAGAGAGAGAAAGTGTGATGAGAGAAAATGAGAGATTGAGGAGAGAAAGTATGATGCGAAAATGCAATGAGAGAGAAAGTATGATGGAAAAAATGAAAAGAGGGAAAGTGTGATGAGAGAAAATGAGGAGAGAGAGTGTGTGATGGAAGAGAATAAAGAAAGAGAAAGTGTGATGAGAGAAAATATGGAGAGAGAGAGAGAGTATGGTAAGAGAGATTGAGGAGAGAGAAAGTATGATGAAAAAATGAGGAGAGAATGAAAAGAGAGAAAATAATGAGAGAATGTGTGTGATAAGAGAGAATACAAAAAAATGGTAGAGAATATGTGATGAGAGAGAATGAGGAGAGAGAGAGCGTGTGATGGAAGAGAATGAAGAGAGAGAAAGTATGATGAGATAAAATATGGAGAAAGTATGATAAGAGAGATTGAGAGAGAAAATAAATGTCCACTGTTGAATCTATAAGAGTATTGAATTTACTGATAGATAGCATTAACAAAATTGGAAGTTGATAAGTAACAACTTCAGATCATTCTACCAGACCAAAAATATTTAAATTGTATAAGTTGTTACACATTCTAATTTGAATTCACCAGGTGGAAGAACAAAAAAATATACAGAAAAAAAAGCCAAATCAAAGTTCAATGTAGCAAAGAATGGGTAGTCTGAACCTAATGATATGAGAACTATAGAGCAAACACAAACTTATGACAAATCAAATATGCTTCACCGTAAGCAATGTGCGTTGCAAAAACAAAATATATGAAAAGTGGGAGAAAAAACACAAGCTATAGCAAAGTGTTAGAAGAAGCTAACCTTATCTTCTTCAGCCTCTCAAGGTCGTCCCTCAGCTTCATGTCCAAGGCATTTGAAACAACTTGAGAGTACCTTCCATCCTTGTAATCTTTCTTTCTGTTCAAAAACCAATCAGGGATCTTGAATTGGCGTGGATTCGCAACAACTGTCATAAGGTTCTCAAGTTCAGCAGCAGAGAGCTCGCCAGCCCTACAGAGAAGTAAACTTTATCAAAACAGACAATTCAATCTATAGCATACCTGTAGCAGCTTAATCAAATACAGAGAGGAAAAAAGATTTAAATGATTATAATGTATTACGATAATAAAATTCGAATCCCAGTGGTGGAATGATATAGAGGTGACAATTCTTCAGATAGTTACGCCGAAATTAAGAACTAGACGAACGAGAGAAGGGAAAAAACGACCTTTTGTTCATGTCGACGTCGGCCTTCTTGCATACGATGTTCGCGAAGCGGCGTCCGATACCTTTGATCGAGGTAAGGGCGAACATGATCTTCTGCTTTCCATCCACGTTGGTGTTCAAAACACGAAGAATATGCTGGAAATCCTCGTTCGCAACCAGAGACTGCAGAAAACCAAAACTTTACCAATTTCTATGAAGAAGACATCCGATTCGTGATTTCCTACCATGGCGTCAGTTAAGAGTTCGCTCTCCGACCTTCCTTCTGTCTGCTGTCCGACTCCGAGCGGCGGCAAAATGAGCCGGAAAACCCTAGCAACATAATATATCTAATCGTATTAAATTTTTATTTCCGCTGCAATATTGTATATTACAATAGTGACATGACAAACTTATTATAATTGGATAAGTGATTAATTTTTGAATAACGGATATTCTTTGAAAAAAAATCCCTTTCATTTTTAATTAATTTAATGATCGGTTATAAATTAATCATATTAATCATATATAAAATTAGTAGAGATGACACACTGATTATGGGTGTCGAGGTAGCTCATATATTGACAGAGAAAAGACTCTGAGCTGAATGGAGACGCATTAAGCAATCCTAAAGCTAAGAACTGTAAACCTGCATGCGCACACCACAGGTAGAACCAACAAAAGTATTTGAGTGAGAATCAGGGAAGGGGTTCCTAGTACAAACTTTCTGACGTTCAAGTTAAAACAGTAGCCTGGCAAAATGGAAGAAATGATGAATAGTAAAATAATGAATGAAGATGCGAGTGCATGAGTTCACGTAGGTGAGCATACCTGTCCAACAGAGAGAACTTCTTTTATATCATCTCTTATAACCTCCTTAATAGTAAAGTGACAAGGAATATTTGGTATCAGAATATATCAGATAATGGAGTATATATGATATCCTTCCTATAGGTGGAGGCAAGCTCAATTACATGTATACGTCAGAGTAATGGAATATTTCCTAATAGGTTGTTACGAATCTCTATTAGTAATGTCTCTTAAAGGAAGTCTGACCGGCTTTGGGTCGACCGGATATAGACTAGGAGTAATGTTCATGCGTGGGGAACTAGACCCCGGATGTCTGATAACCATCATTTGGATGTATTTTTTTTAGTGTGATTTATCTTTATTTTTATCCTCTCATGTATCTAAATCTATGCTTTTAACATTTAATGACTTCGAATCTTTATTAGTTTTCATTTAAATTTCTATATATTTTATGAATATTTTGGATATTATTTGATTATATTTTATTTTTTAGGAATTAAGGAGGATAATAATTAAGGAGCAAAATATTGGTTCAGTCCAACCGGGTTCAAATTATGATTCATTTTAATTTTCGGATAAAAGGAAAAGAAATTCACAATTAGAAATCCAATATTAAAGCCCAATTTCAAAAGCCCCAAACAAAATTACAATTGAATCCGATTCATGTTGGTTCAGCAGTCGGTTCAGCCTAACCGGTCGATTAAATTGAAGCTTGAATAGGGTATGGTTTAGTTGCAGTTAAAATGGAAATTTTGGTTCAGAGAACAATGACTTCAAGCAAAATTATTGTGTGTGTCTCCTCTTCGTCATCAAATCCCGAACTCCCCCCAAACTTCTCTCTTCTTATGATTTTCTCCAATCCGGCGATGGATGGCAGCATCTCCCGTGGATCCTGTGAACGTGACGACCTCATCTTAGGGTTCTCTACCGGTGGAGTGGTTCTGCTCTAGCACGGTGAGATTCCCCTCAAGTCTATCATAATTCGACGACGACAGTTTGAACTTAGATCTAGGGTTTCGATGAAGTGGTTCTGCTCCAATGATTCTCATCCTTCCATCCCTACCTCAGAAGAAACTCCCTACTAACGTGGTTGCGAATGCAAGGAGACTTCAACAGAGGAGGAAGTCAGCTTCACTTCTCAGGGTCGGCTCAAGCCTATTTGAGGCCCTAGGCGGAATTTTTTTTTAGGTTTTGACATTGTTTTAAAAAAAATTCCCTCACCTTTTATCATTCAGACTTGAATTAAAAACAGTGGGTTTAATTTTTTTTTTAAGACATTAAATATGAATTTTAAAAAATATTTTTTATACAATTTAATTTTCTCATTAGATGTAAAATTATTAATTAAATTTTCATATTCAATTTTGATAACCTAATTCAGATAAACATAAGTTTTACAATATTAAACAAAATATTAAGTTTACAATTAAATAAAATTCACTTACAAAAAGTTTACAATTAATTCAGAGAAATAATAATACACCTTAAGTAGATAATAAGTTTACAATTCACTTAACTTAAAATAAGTGTATTTAAAATTATTGAAAAATAAAGAAAGATAGAAGTATGTCTAATTATTTAAATGAAAAATAGAGAGAACAACCCCTTACAGAAAGGAACAAAATTGAGGAAATAAGAACAATGAAATATGATAACGATAGAAAAAATCATACTCTCATGCTCAACTCATCATCATTTTTGAAGCACAAAAAACAAATAAATAAAAAATAATGTACAAAATGATAAAACTGAATATAATCCTTAGAAAATCAACATTATCCAACCATTATCATTTATCAAGAACTAAATAGAAGTTTTTTTTAGGCGCAGAGCAAAGGAAAAAACAAACCATTTTTTTCATTATCTAAATCAGAATAATTGTAAATGATAGAATGAACACAAAGGGAAAATCGAATAATTTATGATTATAAATATATCTAAATAAAAGTTAAACTTAATATCTATTAAGGAAACAAATTGGTAGAGGTATCAACTCGTTATTACTAAAAAAATAAAATCTTCTATTTTTATCAGACACAATATGGATAAATGCATGGATATTTGAATTTAATCAACAAGGAGTATCGTAGCACCAACCGAATCAGCGTGTTAGTGTTAGGTGCGGTTTCTCTTCTCCAATCTCAATGAGTAAGAGAAGCACAGAGAGGGGGAGTTGAAAAAGGGGAAGAGGGGGGAACTTTAAAAAAAAACTTATATTTTTATTTTGCATTGTATGGAAACACATCACCAATGAATGAGAAATGTAACAAGAGTAGGCTATGATTGATAGATATTGAAGAGGAATATATTAGATTTTATAAAATAACATCCATAATTTAAAATAAATTTAATTAGTTAAAAAAAATGTGTCTCTTTATGACTCTATCCATTGTAACCTAATAAGATCTTTGTGAAATCCGAAACTTTATAGATTGAGATCATGTAAATATTTAATGTTCTATTCTTTTTCATTCTCTTAAAAAAATATACATAAAATATATTTAATATATTAAAAATAACGACCCTAATTTTTAGAGAATAAGATTGTGTAATCTTTACAACGCAGACCCTATTAATGAGCCCTAATAAAAATTGGGCCCCTAGGCATAGGCCTTAATAACTTATGCCTAAAGCCGGTTATGTCACTTCTTCTTCTCCAACAAGTCTTGTTCTGAATCTGACACTGAAATTACTTCAAAATCTTTGCAGACGTGGTTGCAAAAGTAGGAGACTCCATCAAATTCAGTGTGTATCCATCTTCGGCAGAAGCTAAGTCAACCTCACTGTTCATCTTCATCTCCGGCAAGCCTCCCATTTGAATCCCAATGCTGAGGGTGATGTGGACTCTCTGCGGATGTGATTACGAGGGCTGGTATGTTCCCAGCAACCTCAGTTCATCAATTCCGACATAAGCATGCTGGAATTCTAAGTGGTTCCCTGTTTCATCTAAGTTATCAACTTTGCGTGGTTCATGTTGTTGCGAGCTGTAGATCAGAGGTTCAACCATTGATGTTTCTATCCACCGGAGCTGGTGGTTCTATCTCCGGGTCTTTCGTGTGACGACAGAGGGTAGTCAATTGGAATAAATCGTGGAAGAGTGGTTTGGTTAACTTAGTTTGTTTTCATGTTTTATTTTGTGGTTATATTCTTATTCATTTTGGATTGTTTAGTTTCACACTTTGTTTAGTTTCACTTATGCATAATTGTTAATCTTGTATCATAGTGTGATAATGTGATGCAAGTTTTATCATTTATGCATAATTAGGTTTTGTTTAGTTCAATTACATTTGTTTGACTATTGCATTGCAACTTCATTTGTTTTTCACATTATGTCTATTGATGATGATGCATGTATGGTAGGGTAACAAGTCCCCTCGGATGGATCTAATGGCTAGTCTAGGGTTCAAATCTCGGCAAAGCTGAAGTAGATGTCTCTGTAATGCCCGAAAATTCTCAAACATGCATTAGAATTATTCTATGATTTTTCTGGAATTTTTAGATATTTTTCCGGAATTTTCCGAGTAGCGGAAGTAGCAAAAGTAATTAGATAAGCAAAATGGTTTAAGCGGGAATCGAACCCGGGACCTCTCGGGTCCGCTAAACCTTTAGTTAGCCTTAGTAACCGATGAACCCAGCAGGGCCGTGCTGAAAGAAAGAGGAACAAATTATACTTATATTAGAGTTGAGTTCAATAATCCGCTTAATATAAATTAAGAACTTAAGTAGGTTTTGGTTTATTTTGGGTTCGGCAACTTCTCAACCCTCACCACCGAGACCTCACCGCCGCCTCTTCCCTCTTCTTCCTCTCTCGGCACACCAAGCCCCAAGGGCTCTAGGAGCACTTTCCGGTAGGATCTTCGATACGAGGACGTTCCCCTCCGCGAGAAGAACGCGTGGACGCGAGCGAATCGTCGAGAAGTCGTCTCCACCGGAATTTCTAGTGATTAGATTTGTAAGAAATCTAGCACACAAGGTAAGAAACCCCTCACCTGCAGTATAATAGCTACCGTGTGATTTTTTCTGTGCATTAGTTTAGTTATATGCGTATGTTTTCGACACATATGGTGTATTTAACCCTCCTCGCAGGTTTAGGGATTTAGTGAGTACCTTTAGATGGGCCGGACACATCTTTTCTCCTTCAGTTGGAGGTTTAGATGCTGTTGGGTGCCTAAAGATAGTCTCCCTAGTAGAGAGGGGAGTTAAAGTGCACTAGGTGTTCGATTAAATAACCAGCTTAGAAAAGAATGCAACTTAGGCATTTTTAATAGCACGGTTGAATGCATTAGAAGCATCTAAATTAGTAAATCAGTTTATTCTAGCTTATATGGGACTACGGTCCAATGGGTGGGCTCCCACAGTCGCCTCTAGGTTCAGACAACCTAGCTCTAGGTTCATATAACCTAGAAAGAGCAATTTGGAACAGTTTAGCTATACTCAGTATTTTACTTTTCAGTGGGCACTGTACTGGATTAGATATCCATTGGACTGAGCTCCCATAGTCGGTCCCTAGGTTTAGATAACCTAGTAGCTCTACTAAATTCGGGACTTGCAACCCCGGGTCTAGTTAGAGATGCGCGCATAGCACGTACAGTTGTCGGGCCCCTCAGCAGCATGTTTAGTATTTTCACTTATTATATGTATATGGTTTTCAACCTTTCACAAATTAGTTCGTGAATTCGGTACAGTTCTAGCAGTAGCTCAGTATTAGCGTAGCTCAGTTCTTAGTATCAGCTTAGTTTTTCCCTGTGAATATGCATGATGACTTTATGTTCAGCTTTAGATATGCCATGATTGTATGCTTATATGCCATGTCATGCTTAGTTTATTCAGTATATCCAGCATATGTTTTAACCAGCATGATTTAAAATCATATTTGCATCGTTGCATGTTTTTGTGAGGTAGATGGTTTCTTACTAAGCTTTTTAGCTTATAGATACTACTTTTCTTATACTGCAGATAAAGGTAAAGGAAAAGTGGATCAGTAGCGGAGGCTGGAGGGCAATGCTATCAAGATGTGTGTGGGCAGGGGTTGGAATAAAGATCTTTGGGATCTAAACAGTTCTACTTCAGTATTAACACTTTGCGTTTTTAGTTTTCATTATTCAGTTTTGATTGTTAAGTGTTATGAGATAGTAAACCATGCACTATGTAGTATACCAGGTTCAGAATGTTAGTAGTTTTATATTAGTGTGATTTGCATTAGTTTAGAGTTGTTGTGTGAGGTTTTGGCACGCCAAAGTGCTGAAATCAGATTCCTGGGCGAAATCAGAACTCTGATCGGTCTCCAGACCGATCAGGGCCTGAGCAGTGCCACTGGATCGGTCAGCTGACCAATCCGGACAGATACAGTATGCTACTGTATCCTCCTGGATCAATCAGCTGACCGATCCAGCACGATACAGTAGTGAGTCCCAGGTGTTTCGGGTGCCTGGATCGGTCAGCCGACCGATCCAGACATACCTGGATCGGTCTGCCGACCAATTCAGCCACACCTGGATCGGTCTGCCGACCGATCCAGTTGGGAACAGAACGACCGCAGCTCCGATCGATCTGTGGATCGATCGACAGGTCTGTAGGTAGTTGGGAAGTTTAGTTTCTAGTCTCTATCTCAGTTGGGATGTTCAGTTTCCCCTCCTTAGCATGTGTACACCAACAAAGAAGGTCTTTAGACCTTTTTTATCAGTTGTATCCGTCCTTAGTAGAGTAAAATTTTAATTAGCCCAGCTTTCCGCACAGTATAGTTTAGAAAAATTGTAGCGACCGGCCTTACAGCCAGTACCCAGAAGGTGGGTCGTTACAGAGTGGTATCAGAGCAGTGCTCCATACTTCCTACACACACATCAGCATTGTACCTGCAGCTTCCAAGTAAGAATACCTCTACTCTCTTTATTGTTCTTGCTTTCTAGTTACAGTTCATGTTTATATGTCTACTGCTTGTTAGTATGTGATAGTTTTAAACATGATATCAATAGTTATATAACTGTAATTACCTTAGTTATGTTATGCCTTCTATGTCTTTAGAAATGGCACGAGGACGCCTAGCTAGAAGGACACTAGCTACTGAGCCCCAGCAAGAGGCAGGCAGTTCAATGCCTCCTCCAGACCTTACAGTATTAGTGGCTCAGTTACAGCAGCAGCTAGCTGAACAGCAACAGGAAATAGCCACCTTAAAGGCTAACCAGCAGAATACCCCCACAGTCACCCCGGAACCGAATTTGACGACTCCGGTAGTCTTAGAGGTTCCACCACCTCTGACACCTGGCCCGGTGAGCCAAGAAATAAACCTATCGATCCGGTGGCGGGGTCAAGCCGAGAACTTCTCGTGCACTAGTGAACCATGGGATGCACAAGCCTGGTTCAAAACACCGGAGAGCTTCTGGACTGGCTAGCACACGAGAAGGTGAAGTGTGCCTCCTTATGCCAGGAGACGCATGTGGTGGGAAAGAATCGAAACAAGCGCCCAGTGAACCGGATGTTATGGGACTTTGAGAAGGAGTTCTTCGAGGAGTTCTTTCACATACGGGTTACAAACCGCCACTCTGACGAGTTCACCGAGTTTCGTCGTGGCAACCTATCAGATGAGGCCGTGAAGAAATTCAACAGTTGGCTCGTCTATGCCCAGCTAGTCGGCACAGAAAAGGAACGAATCGGTTGATGCTCAAGATGCAGGCCGGAAATAGCGATGAACGTGGCTGGTGGCATACATATGGCACAAACCACGGAGGAGTTAGTGAGCGGTGCCTTGACTACAGAGCATTACAAGAAAGAAGCAGAAGCAAGTCTCCTCGAGTCCAAAGGCCAAGGAAACTCTCACACTCAAAAGCAGCAAGGCCACGGCTCTAACGGAAAGGGAACTCCAGCCACAAACTAGGAAGTGACCCCAAAGGAGGACCATCTAGCAAGCGACCCGGTTATCCAAAGTGTGCTACTTGTGGAAAATTCCACCTAGGGGTTTGTCGCAAGGACACGAGGATGCTTTGAATGTGGACAAGAAGGGCACAAGGGTCCGAACAAGACCGGTCTTCCTCGACCACAGCAGATTCAGCATGCCTCAGTTATATCAAATGCAGGCGCTCTAGAAGGTCCACTTATCAGCCGAGGCGATTAGAAGCCCTCCGGCTATGGCGAATGCGAGGATCTACTCACTCACCGGAGAGGACGAGCCAATGCCTCCGGTTGTCACAAGTCAGATTAGCATTTTTCAGTATAGTGCTACCGTTCTATTTGATACTGGGGCAACCCATTCATATATAGCCAGGATGTTCGCCGAAAAATTAGAAATACCCTCAGAGGTACTCAGTGGACAGTTTTTGACGGTACTACCTTCAGGAGAGATCATGGCATCCACGCACTGGCTCAGAGCAGTGCCGGTCATTATAGCAGACAGAGAGCTCTTTTGTGATCTGATAGTGCTAGAAATAACCGACTATGACGTTATCTTTGGAATGGACTTCCGATCGATACGGTGCCATAAACAAAAAGTCATCTTCCAACCTCAAGCGGCAGTGCAATTTGAATATAGCGGGAACCAAAGAGAAAGGCCAAGAAGTTTCTCTCATCTATGAAAGCACAGAGATTCGGGATGTACAGATTCCTAGCACACGTAGTCAACGCCGCCAGGACAAGAACCAACAGCTAGCGAGGTTCGAGTCGTATGTGACTACCAGCAGCCTTCCCTGAAGAGTTACCAGCTTAGCACCAGACAGGAGATTGACTTTGAGATAGAGCTCATTCCGGTACAAATCCTATCTCAAGCGCCTTATCGCATGGCTCCAGCAGAACTGAAGGAACTTCAGGAGCAACTACGGGAGCATCCGAGTCACTCACCATGGGGCGCTGTATTGTTCGTGAAGAAGAAGGATGGAAGCATGCATCGTGCATAGACTACGGATCACCGAACCAAGTCACAATCAAGAACAGTATCCCTTCCCGGAATCGATGACCCATTGACTAAAGGGGGCAGCAGTGTTCTCTAAGATAGATCTCAGATCAGGTTATCATCAGGTGAAGGTTAAAGAAGGGGATATACCCAAGACAGCATTCAGAACCAGATACGGACACTACGAGTTCGTAGTCATGCCCTTTGGCGTGACCAATGCTCCAGCTACATTCATGGATCTCATGAACAGAGTATTCAGAGAGTATTTAGATAAGTTTGTTATTGTGTTTATCGATGACATTCTTATCTACTCAGGAACTCAGGAAGAACACTCAAAGCATATGAAACTAGTATTGCAGACCCTTCAGCAGAACCAGCTATACGCTAAGTTCACGAAATGTGAATTTTGGTTAGATCGGGTGTCCTTCCTGGGTCACATCATCTCAAAGGATGGTATTATGGTAGATCCCAGCAAAATAGAAGCAGTAAGTAACTGGAAGAGACCTAAGAACGCCAGCGAAATTAGGAGCTTTCTGGGATTAGCAGGATATTACAGAAAGTTCGTAGAAGACTTCTCCAGGATAGCCTCCCACCGGCTCTTACCGGAAAAGAACAGAAATTTCGGTGGACGGAGGACGTGAGAGCCACTTAACTGAAAAGGAGACTGACCAGTGCTCCAATCCTGACTCTTCCAGAGAATAACGAAAGCTTCGATATTTACAGTGATGCTTCTAAATTGGGGCTCGGGGTTGTACTGATGGAGAATGGCAAAGTCATTGCCTATGCCTTGAGACAACTCAAGGATTATGAGAACTATCCTACTCATGACCTTGAGCTCGCAGATAGTGTTCGCTCTCAAAATTTGGAGACATTACTTATATGGAGCTCGATGCAGAGTATACAGATCATCGGAGTCTGAAGTACTTCTTCACTCGAAGGATCGAACATGAGGCAATGAGATAGCTTGAGCTGGTCAAAGACTACGATATAGACATCCTCTACCATCCGTGGAAAGCCAATAAGGTGGCAGTGAACCCAGCAGGGTCGTGCTACCTTGTTATCTCTTACAGCTATGTCACCGCCCCTACAGAAGGAGATCGTAGAGTTCGGTCTCGAGCTTATTGTTGGACAGCTCTCTACTATGACCTTAGAGTCTACCTTGCTTGGTGATATTCAGTCAGCTCAGGACCAGGACCCTGAAATTCAGAAAATCAAGCAAGGGCTAACAGAATCAGAAAGTAGAGAATTCAGAGTGTCCGATAGCGGGGTGTTGTATTTTGGTGATAGACTCTGTGTTCCAGATCAGGAGGAGCTACGGAGACAGATTTTAGATGAGGCTCACAGGACTCCCTATGCGATGCATCCAGGTTCCACCAAAATGTATCAAGACCTGAAGAAACGTTTTTGGTGGCCCGGGATGAAGCGAGACATCGCCAGATATGTTAGCATCTGCCTCACCTGTCAGAGGGTCAAGGCAGAACATCAGCGACCAGGAGGAGTTCTGCAGCCTATACAGATTCCAGAATGGAAGTGGGAGGATATCTCTATGGATTTCATAGTGGGACTGCCCAGAACCACGAATGGTTTTGACGCCATCTGGGTAATAGTCGACAGGTTGACTAAATCAGCCCACTTCTTAGCTATCAAGATATCCTACTCCATGGAGAAGCTAGCTCAGTTGTATCTCCAGGAGATCGTCAGACTACATGGAGTCCCACGAACCATCATTTCAGACAGAGACAGCAGATTCACATCACACTTCTGGGAGTGTGTACAGTCAGCGTTGGGCACTAAGTTAAAGTTCAGCACAGCCTTCCATCCTCAGACAGATGGTCAGACGGAGCGAGTAAATCAGGTACTCGAAGATATGCTCCGAGCGTGTGCCCTAGACTTCAAAGGAAGTTGGTGCAAATATCTGAGTCTAGCAGAGTTTGCATACAACAACAGCTATCAGGCCACTATCGGCATGGCACCTTACGAGGCTCTCTATGGGTGGAGGTGTAGATCTCCAATCTGCTGGTATGAGAGTGGTGAACAGAAAGAACTAGAGCTTCAGACAGATCTAGTAGCAGATACCACAGCAGCCATACAGTAGATTCGCCAGAGGATAGAGACAGCACAGAGCCGTCAGAAGAGCTATGCTGATACACGACGCAGACCCCTAGAATTTTCAGTTGGGGATTCAGTGTTCCTCAGAGTAACTCCCATGAAGGGAGTAATGCGTTTTGGGAAAAAGGGCAAGCTAAGTCCCAGATATGTGGGACCATACCTTATCAGCAGAAGAGTGGGCAAGGTAGCATATGAGCTAGAGCTACCCCAGGAAATGTCAGCTGTCCACAACGTATTTCTCTATCTGAAGAAGCATATCCCAGATGCCACCCAGGTGATTGAGCCTCATCGGTACAAGTCCGCGAAGATCTCAGTTATGACAATCGACCTATTCGGATAATAGATTGAGCAGTTAACACATTATGGAACAAGGAAACCATTAGTAAAAGTCATTTGCAAAGTCACCACAGAGGCAACTTGGGAGACAAGCCGGCATGAGACAGTACCAACTGTTCTAAGTTCGAGACTAACTTTTATAAGGTATGGGGATTGTAACGAAAATTCTCAAACTTGCATTAGAATTATTCTATGATTTTTCTGGAATTTTTAGATATTTTTCCGGAATTTTCCGAGTAGCGGAAGTAGCAAAAGTAATTAGATAAGCAAAATGGTTTAAGCGGGAATCGAACCCGGGACCTCTCGGGTCCGCTAAACCTTTAGTTAGCCTTAGTAACCGGTGAACCCAGCAAGGCCGTGCTGAAAGAAAGAGGAACAAATTATATTTATATTAGAGTTGGGTTCAATAATCCGCTTAATATAAATTAAGAACTTAAGTAGGTTTTGGTTTATTTTGGGTTCGGCAACTTCTCAACCCTCACCACCGAGACCTCACCGCCGCCTCTTCCCTCTTCTTTCTCTCTCGGCACACCAAGCCCCAAGGGCTCTAGGAGCACTTTCCGGCAGGATCTTCGATACGAGGACGTTCCCCTCTGCGAGAAGAACGCGTGGACGCAAGCGAATCGTCGAGAAGTCGTTTCCACCGGAATTTCTAGCGATTAGATTTGTAAGAAATCTAGCACACAAGGTAAGAAACCCCTCACCTGCAGTATAATAGCTACCGTGTGATTTTTTCTGTGCATTAGTTTAGTTATATGCGTATGTTTTCGACACATAGGGTGTATTTAACCCTCCTCGCAGGTTTAGGGATTTAGTGAGTACCTTTAGATGGGCCGGACACATCTTTTCTCCTTCAGTTGGAGGTTTAGATGCTGTTGGGTGCCTAAAGATAGTCTCCCTAATAGAGAGGGGAGTTAAAGCGCACTAGGTGTTCGATTAAATAACCAGCTTAGAAAAGAATGCAACTTAGGCATTTTTATTAGCACGGTTGAATGCATTAGAAGCATCTAAATTAGTAAATCAGTTTATTCTAGCTTATATGGGACTACGGTCCAATGGGTGGGCTCCCACAGTCGCCTCTAGGTTCAGACAACCTAGCTCTAGGTTCAGATAACCTAGAAACAGCAATTTAGAACAGTTTAGCTATACTCAGTATTTTACTTTTCAGTTGGCACTGTACTGGATTAGATATCCATTGGGCTGGGCTCCCATAGTCGGTCCCTAGGTTTAGATAACCTAGTAGCTCTACTAAATTCGGGACTTGCAACCCCGAGTCTAGTTAGAGATGTGCGCATAGCACGTACAGTTGCCGGGCCCATCAGCAGCATGTTTAGTATTTTCACTTATTATATGTATATGATTTTCAACCTTTCACAAATTAGTTCGTGAATTCAGTACAGTTTTAGCAGTAGCTCAGTATTAGCGTAGCTCAGTTCTTAGTATCAGCTTAGTTTTTCCCTGTGAATATGCATGATGACTTTATGTTCAGCTTTAGATATGCCATGATTGTATGCTTATATGCCATGCCATGCTTAGTTTATTCAGTATATCCAGCATATGTTTTAAACAGCATGATTTAAAATCATATTTGCATCGTTGCATGTTTTTGTGAGGTAGATGGTTTCTTACTAAGCTTTTTAGCTTATAGATACTACTTTTCTTATACTGCAGATAAAGGTAAAGGAAAAGTGGATCAGTAGCGGAGGCTGGAGGGCAATGCTATCAAGATGTGTGTGGGCAGGGGTTGGAATAAAGATCTTTGGGATCTAAACAGTTCTACTTCAGTATTAGCACTTTGCGTTTTTAGTTTTCATTATTCAGTTTTGATTGTTAAGTGTTATGAGATAGTAAACCATGCACTATGTAGTATGCCAGGTTTAGAATGTTAGTAGTTTTATATTAGTGTGATTTGCATTAGTTTAGAGTTGTTGTGTGAGGTTTTGGCACGCCAAAGTGCTGAAATCAGATTCCCGGGCTAAATCAGAACTCTGATCGGTCTCCAGACCGATCAGGGCCTGAGCAGTGCCACTGGATCGGTCAACCGACCGATCCAGACAGATACAGTATGCTACTGTATCCTCCTGGATCGGTCAGCCGACCGATCTAGCGTTCCAGGAGAGTTTTAGGTGCCTGGATCGGTTAGCCGACCGATCCAGACATACCTGGATCGGTCTGCCGACCGATCCAGCCACACCTGGATCGGTCTGCCGACCGATCCAGTTGGGAACAGAACAACCGCAGCTCCGATCGATCTGTGGATCGATCGACAGGTCTGTAGGTAGTTGGGAAGTTTAGTTTCTAGTCCCTAGCTCAGTTGGGATGTTCAGTTTCCCCTCCTTAGCGTGTGTACACCAACAAAGAAGGTCTTTAGACCTTTCTTATCAGTTGTATCCGTCCTTAGTAGAGTAAAATTTTAATTAGCTCAGCTTTCCGCACAGTATAGTTTAGAAAAATTGTAGCGACCGGCCTTACAGCCAGTACCCAGAAGGTGGGTCGTTACAGTCTCCCTTATGTGCTAGTAACTATTCCAAATGCTAGTAACCGGCCGTGTTTTACCTCCTCCGTGTTGGCCCTGGGACGGGTTGGCGGGGGCGCTGGGGGCGAGCGTATTCGCCTTTATGCCATCATGTATGGTAGGGTAACAATGTGATGCAGGTTCATCATTAATAGTTAGATATGACTGCTAGTGTTTCTGCTTGCATGTTATTTCTGTTGATGGTGTCATCTAGAGTGTAGAGTGATGTAAAATCGAGTGATACTAAACACTCTATGTAGCCATTCATCTTTAGTACATATTGTACTGCGGACCAACCCTCCTCCATCTTTGAGCAAAAGAGATGTTTAGAGATCTCGAACCTTTCAAACCTAGCTTGCTCATCAAATAGCTCATGAAGATGATAGACAATATCATAAACATCCAAATGCTCATGTTGTTTATGTAGCTCAGAAGTCATAGTAAGTAGTATGATATAACTTGCAAGTACAGAATCATCCTTATGTTTCTGAAGGATCAACAATTGGTCTGTACGTAGTTGCATCAACATCAAGACTTGTGGGAAGAGGCTGATTAAGGACATAAGCTAGTTTCTCAGCTTTGAGAATAATTCTCAAATTTTGAAACCAATCCAAGAAGTTCGACCCAGTTAGTTTATTTGAGTTCAAAATCGAACGCAGATTAACAAAAGTCATAATTAAATGATTAACCTAGAAATACAAAAATGAGAATATATGAGAGACATGATATTATTTATGTAAAGAATTTACATAAAATCCCGTTTATTTATCAAATTCAAATACCCTTATTTTCGAATTTGGGAGATGGTAGGTTTTCTCCAAGTGGGTTGATATCCACTACAAATAAGAATAACATTAATTTTGGCCAATAAGTCATTCTTAGCTATAGCGGTAGGTAACAAGTTTACCGATTGCATATCACTTATATGCAACTATCATATTATGCTAGTAACTGATTGATCTTCGCATAAACATTGGGTTGTTAACATATTAACAAGTATACATCAAATGCATATCACCCAACTTCACCTCTATCCACATTGACCATGCCTTTGGCACAACAAATCAATGCTTCAAGTTTAAAATCGACCTATTAATCATGAGATTGCATCTCTATAGTTTGAACATATTTAATTGTAAGTTTAAGCTTGACTTTGACCAACAACTTAAACTCCGGTTCTTACCATATTACAGAAAGTGTATGTTTTAATATTGAGTAAGAGATTTGGTCACATCTACATCATGCAAATATTTTATCGACATGACATTACACGCATAACATAAATGACGACATGACACGTTGCACACATAACATAAATGATGACATGATATATCGCATGCATATTATAGCACGACACATTACACATATGGTAAGATTTAATTACATCATACGAGCAAAATCTAATCATGTCATAATTAATGCATCTATATGACATACAATATGGTATGAACATGACATAAATTTATATATGTTATAATTCTATTTTAAAAATAAAAATATTTTATAAATCTAATTTTAATAAATAAAGATTTATCTAATCAAATTAAGAAACTAATTTTAAAATTTAATTAACATATTTCATCTAGAATCTTTCTCACAATCAAGAATCTTTAATTATTTTAGAAATAAATTTTCAAATTAATTTTCTAACAATTTAGGAAATAAATAATTAATATTTCTTAATTTATTATAGAATAATTAAAATCTAGATTTTTTTTTTATAATTTTTCAAATCTTTCCAAATTTGATATTTCCTAATAATTTAGGAAACTTTAAAAAAAATAGAATATTTTAATAAATATAAAAATTATAGAAAAACTTAATTCTATAATTTAATTTAGAATATCTCAAATCTGAGTTTTTAATACTTTTTCAAATCTTTCCAAATTTGATATTTCCTAACAATTTAGGAAACTTTCCAAAAATAGAATATTTTATTAAATCTAAAAATTATAGAAAATATTATTTCTATAATTTAATTTAGAATATCTAAGATCTAGATTTTTTTCATAATTTCAAAATCTTTCCATATTTGGTATTACCTACAAAATTTTAGCATTTTTTAAAAATAGAATATTTATTAAAATTTCAGAAAATTCTAAAAATGATAATTTTTAAATTAACAAAATAGTTCTAAATTTAACTTTCTAAAATTATATTATTTCAAAAATGAAATTTCCTAAAAATTTAGGAAACTTCCAAAAATAGAAAAAGTCTTAATAATTCTAGAAAAATTTCAAAATTAATTACAACACTAATTACGAACCCTAAAAAAATTTTACGATCATGTCGAAGCACGATCATGCTCTGATACCACTCTTTGGATATATCCAATACAGGTGCGTGCTAGAACGCGTTTCGTAGACATGCACAGCAGAAAATAAAACAATAATAATTCCTAATTAGTACATCACACACACCACACGCATACAAAGATACAAAATGCCAAACATGATCACATAATTAAAATTTTATGGGAAGTAAATTTACGCTAGGTATACCTTACAGATGACCTATAACAAGAAAGGCATCAACCGTAGCGACATTATTGAACCTCGCCTTTATTCGCATCCACATCGATCTCCTCAAAATAACTCCTTGAGTACAAGTCTCTCCTTCGGAAGTTACTAGTCACAAGTGAAGAAGAGGGATCAAAAGAAAGAAGAATGAAGTACACAAAGAAGAAATTCTTCCTTGTGGTGGTCACGACAACAAGGAGGCTCCAAGGAGGTGAGCCTCCTTGTTGTTGGCGGCGGGAAAGAGAGGAGATGGAGAGGAGAATTGGGTTTCCAAAATCTAATCAAACAAATAATGAAACTTGTTTCTAATTCTCTCTTAATTATATTATATATATATATATATATATATATATATATATATATATATATATATATATAAAATTCTCTTTAATGAGTCGGATTAAAAAGCTCAAATCCAACTCATTATCCTTTAGCAAAAAATTAGTCCATTAACTCTTTGGTTTGGTTCACAACTAAACCAAGTTGATTCATAACTAATTCATAATTAAACCAAATATGGTTCAACTCTACCATAAGAGATGTCGCACATCCGCACTTTCATCATGCCAAATATTTCCATATTTGTCTTATGTATGGTCCAACCAAATATTTATTTCTTGATCTAAGAATCATATTCTTTAACTTGTTTTATGTTTTTTAGAGACTCGTTAGTGTGTGTGACATAATAAGTTCCCGGTTTATCTTGGCCGTCCATAATTAACTACTTAATTATAAAACGATCATGAGTGAGACATAGTAGTACATCATGATCCCCAATTAGTAGGAAAATCATAGTTGATCTTAGAACTAATTCTAAACCCTTCAGCAGTTACAGTGAGTCATGTCTTGTTCCTTTCACTCATTTTATACCCACTTGGTTTAGGACATGGTCTATGTGTCTGTCCCCACTACACTGACTATGTCACACCTAGCCCAAGTAATACTTCCTCGTTCTAAGAATTTAAATTTCTCGTACATATGTCTAAGAGTCTCGTACTCTTACTATGTGATGTTTTGGCCAATTAGACTTTGAGTAATAATCCTAACGAGTGGTCATAGGGTATACGCCTCCTCGCAAGGAGCGGTAAATCCTCTATAGGTTATCCAAACATCTTCAGGCATTTCGACTTATACCCAATCATCCCGAGTCCATATCTCAATGAGGTACTTTGCTTAAGATATCAAAGTATAAGTCTCCATGACCAAGATGACCTATATACCTCAATAAAGGAAACTTGCACTCGAGTTACAGTAAGAGTTTCACAGACATATCTATATATATAGATAACTATATGAAGTCTTACAAGGAGTCACTCCAATGAACTAGTTAGCATAACTAGCATCCACATTTAACTCTCGACATCCCAATATCTTCAGCCAGTGAGAAAACAACTGCTTGACGAACCAAGGAGTATAACTCGTGCTAGTCTTACAGAATTGATGATGTCCGAATGCATCAATTCAATGACTAGGGAAATTTCAATACGTTCATAATTGCACATATAGAGATAATCACTAATTGTGATCCAATCACAATTTCTCTCATGCTATGAATTATATTGTGAGCATTTAGTAAATGAGTTTAAGACAATCAAACATATAATATGCACTCAAATAGTGAATCTATATTTAATAAAAAATATAAGGTGATTGCCTTAGGACACCCCTAAAAATCTAACAAGTCCCACATTGAAAATACATGAGAAAAATCATGAATTTATAAGGGAAAGATATCTCTATTGGTATGAGGCCTTTTGGGTAGAGCCCAAAAATAAAATCATAAGGGCTTAGACCTAAAGTGGACAATATTATACCATTGTGAAGATATCTAAATCCCTTTTGGTCCCAACATCTCAGACTCCCAAGTCATTTGACCGGATTATAAGCGAGCATGCTCTCGCTCCTATATCCCAAACTCCCGAGTCATTCGGCTGAGTTATAAGTGACCATGCTCTCACGTCTATCCTAGACATCCGAGCTGTTCGATTGAGTTATAAGTGAGCATACTTTCACGCCAATATCTAGACTCCTGAGTTGTTCAACTGGGTTATAAGCGAGCATCGCGCCAATGTCCTAGACTCTTGAGTCGTTCAGTCATTGTTATAAGTGAGCATGATCTCACGCCTATGTCTCAAACTCCCCAGCCGTTCGGTCGGGTTATAAGCGATCATGCTCTAGCACCAATATCCCAAAGTCCTGAGTAGTTTGGTCGGGTTATAAGAGAGCATGCTCTCACGCTAATGTCCATACTTCCGAGTCGTTCGGGCAAATTATAAGTGTTGGTTAGTTCTAGGAAAATCGTACCGATTCCACTGTACAAAAATTTTGTACAAGTGTCGAACATTTCCTTAAATAACCTATTGTGTTATTTATAAGTTAAATTAGGAATCGTAGATGGAACTTAACATCATTGATTCCAAATTTAGCTTATCTGTTCTTGATGGTTTAGATTTGAATCGCAAGCGGAACTTAACACTATTGATCCAAATCCACCTATGTTATTAATTCCATTAAATATTAATTGTTGGATCGAGACGCGCTAGAGGGGGTGAATAGCGTTTGCGGCTATTTCGTTTGATTCGTAAAACACTCGAGTAAAAACGTAGCGGAATAAAGAAGACAAACACACAAAGACAGGAGGATTTACTTCGTTCGGAGCCTAAGGCGACTCCTACTCGAAGGCCCGCGATCCTTGATCGCTTTCCGTGGGCAACAACTATAAGCTCGTATAATTATTACAAATTAATTACAAATGCAACTGTAATTAAAGTTATACCGACAACAGTGGTAGAAAAGTCTGAGCTCTGGGTCGTCGGAATGTTGCAGCAGCACTTCGAAAGCAATACTTGAGCTGAACACAGCACGAGGAAGCTATTTCTTTCGTTGTCTTTTGCTGCTGCTCGAACCCCTCTTATAAAGGGTGTTCAAGGCGCCTTAAACCCCTCAAAGGCGCCTCCAGGCTGGCCGTGTCACCCGCGTGGATCAGAACTGACCTGGTCGAACTTTATCTTGTTCAAGGCGCCTTCAACCTCTCCAAGGCGCCTTCATCAACTTGTTCAAGGCGCCTTCAGCCTCTCCAAGGCGCCTTGAAGCTTGCTTCGCAGCCAGCTCAGGTTTTGCACCCGAGGCACCTCCAAGCTCCATGGAGGCGCCTCGGATACTGTTCATCCGAGGTTAATCTTTGCACTTTGGTCCCTGCAAGATACATTAATCCTAAATATACCCTGCAGCACAAAGTTAGCACATAAAGCATAATAGAAATGATAATGACAGTCTCCGGACTGTCCGAGCTGACTTCGGGTTTCCAACCGGAAACCCTAGGTCGACCCGACGCTTACTGTTCCCTCTGCGGGGAACGCGTCCTCACCTACTCCACTCAGGAGATTTACCTGATGCTAGTCCGGTCCTCCAGACCGACTGGACTTTCCGCCTAGGGTTACCACCCCCTGGGACCTAGGGCTACCGCCCCCTAGGGTTTTTCTCCACCTAGGGTTACCACCCCCTAGGACCTAAGGTTGCCGCCCCTTAGGGTTTTCCTCCACCTAGGGTTACCGCCCCCTAGGACCTAAGGTTGCCCCCCCTTAGGATTTTCCTTCACCTAGGGTTACCGCCCCTAGGACCTAAGGTTACCCCCCTTTAGGATTTTCCTTCACCTAGGGTTACCACCCCCTAGGACCAAAGGTTACCCCCCCTTAGGATTTTCCTTCACCTAGGGTTACCACCCCCTAGGACCTAAGGTTACCCCCCCTTAGGATTTTCCTTCACCTAGGGTTACCACCCCTTAGGACCCAAGGTTGCCCCCCCTTAGGATTTTCCCCTGCCTAACCGCAGTTAGGACTTTCCTGAAACCTTATTTAACCTTGTTAGATAACAAGGAATCTTAACTTTGAATCCCTTTGCCATTATCAAAACTGATATTCGATCGTCGGATGCTTACTGCACCAACATTAATTTCCAAAATTAGCTTCCAGGACTGCATGGCGAGGCACGTGGCCTTCTTGGATATGGGAGCAACCACCACCGCCTAGACAAAGCCTTTTAAGGAAAGCTAATATTTAATTTCCTTAAATAACTCTAGGTTTAACCAAAAAGAACAATCGAATCACAAATTCAAAAAATAAAACAAAAGAAACACAAATTCGAAACAAATCCGAAAACTCTAGAATCATATGCCTTTTGTGTTTGGTATTTCCAAAAATAACTATACAAAGAAAAACTAGTATAATGCGGAAAATAATTACTAATTATACCTTTTTTGTAAGCAAATAACCTCTTGATATTCTACCGTATTCCTCTTCTTATCCCGGACGTTGTGTGGACAACGATCTACCACGATGAGAATCCACCTAAGCCACCTTCTTCTCCAAACAAGATTCGGCCACCATAATTCTCCAAGAGAAGTAGAGGTCCGACCACCACCACCAAGCTCCAAGGGATGCTAGAAACAAAACCTCCTTTCTCTCTTTCTTCTCCTAGCTAGAACCGGCCACGATGGACTTCTCTTATGTTGATGTCGCCGACCACAAAGGAGGAAGAGAAGAGAAGAAGAACAGACCCTAGGGCCGGCCACACCAAGGAGGAAAAGAGAGGAAGAAAAAGAATAGAGCCGTTAGCCATGAAGGCACCTCTACCCCCTCTTTTATAATCCTTGGTCTTGGCAAATAAGAAAATTTAAATAAAAACTTCCTTAATTCTTTTGCCATGGAAAGGTAAAAATTAATTAATTAAAATTAAAATCCTTTTCTCACATAACATGGCCGACCACTTTTATCTCCAAAACAAGGAGAGTTTTAATTAACACAAGAATTAAAACTTCCTACTTTGTTTCCGGAAATTTATAAAAAATTTCTCCAATAATTTTTCCCTTCATGGTGGTTTGTAAAAAGGAAATTTTATAAATTAAAAATTTTCTTTTAAACATGTGGATGATTTCCAAAAGGAAAGTTATCTCTAAAAATTAAAATCTCCTTTCAATCTACAAATAAGGAAAGATATCAAATTTTTTCTTAATCTTTTGTAGAAACTAATAAAAGAGAATATTTAATTTTTAAACTCTCTTTTAAATCATGAACATGATTAAAAAAGAAAAGTTTTCTCAAAATTAAAATCTTCCTTTCAATATACAAATAAGGAAAGATTTCAAATCTTTTCTTAATCTTTTGTAGAAAGCTATAAAAGAAAAATTTTAAATTTTAAACTCTCTTTTAAAACCATGAAATCCACATAAGAAAAATTTTAAAAAATGAAACTCCTTTTTAATATGATGTGGCCGGCCACACCAAACTTGGGTTCAAGCTAGGGCCGGTCACACCAACTCAACTCATCCTATTTACTTGGTCGGCCCAAGCTTAGGTTCCAAGCTTGCTTGGCCGACCCCAATAGGATGGGTATAAAGGTGGGTAAGAAGTGGGTATGTGGTGGGTATAAATCTCTATATACAAGAAGCTACGATAGGGACCGAGAGGAGGAATTGATTTTGGTCTCCCGATGAAAATAAGCTTCCCGTGTTCGCCCTGAACACACAACTTAATTTCATCAATAATAATTCATACTACTAAAGAATTATTATTGAACTACCACACCAATCTCAAATTACATTTTGGGCTCCTTCTTATTATGAGTGTGTTAGTCTCCCTGTATTTAAGATGTCGAATGTCCACTAATTAAATGAGTTACTGACAACTCACTTAATTAATATCTTAGTCCAAGAGTAGTACCACTCAACCTTATCGTCATGTCGAACTAAGTCCACCTGTAGGGTTTAACATGACAATCCTTATGAGCTCTTCTTGGGGTCATTCTCAACCTAGATTACTAGGACACAGTTTCCTTCTATAATCAACAACACACACTATAAGTAATATCATTTCTCAACTTATCGGGCTTATTGATTTATCGAGCTAAATCTCACTCATTGATAAGTCAAAGAAATAAACACTAAATATATGTGTTTGTTATTATATTAGGATTAAGAGCACACATTTTCATAATAACTAAGGTCTAGTTCTTTTATAAAGTCAGTACAAAAAGAACTTACCTAAAATGATCCTACTCAATACACTTGGAGTGTATCAGTGTAATTTATTAGTTAAGATAAACTAATACTTAATTACACTACGACTACTTCAACGGTTTGTTCCTTTCCATTTTAGTCACGAGTAACTGTTTATAATTTATAAAGAACTGACAACATGATCTTCTGTGTGTGACACCACACGCCATGTTGTCTATTATATAAATTAATTGAGCAAAATTACATTTAACAAATAAATGTAGAAATTTGACCATTGTGATTCTTTATTTCTAAATAAATGTTTATACAAAATCTAAACTTTTAGTATACACTCTAACAATAAGCGAGCATACTCTCGCGCCTATATTCTAGACTCCCGAGTCATTTGGTCGAGTTATAAGTGAGCATGCTCTCGCACCTATGACCCTGACTCCTGAGCTGTTCGGTAGGGTTATAAGCGACTATGCTCTCGTGCCTATGTCCATGACTCTCTTACCACTCGGTCGAGTTATAAACGAGCCTGCTCTCGCACCTATCCCAGACTCTCGTATTACTCGGCTAAGTTATAAGTGAGTCTACTCTCACGTCTGCTCTCAACTCCTACCACAACTGCGAAACTATTCGAATGGGCAATGCTCCCAACATAAAACTCGAATAGCAGAAATAGGACCGAGTGTCCAAGTCAACGACATTAAAGAACACGAGTGTCTAGTTAGTCTAATTTGCAACTTCTTTCGACTAGACTTGAAGGGGTGGTTAGTGATACGATGAGTAAGGTGGGAACCCCGAAGTGGGTTTGACGTCAAGAAATTTGACTGATGTGGTGGTCAAAATCGAGAAGGGGTCAACTCTTAGGTTGTATCAGTATCATGCCAAAATAAGTCAAGTGTCATCGCCGAATGCTCTGACCGACCAGACCAAAGGGCAAATCAAGCAAGCTAGGCACATGCGCGGCTTGACTAGACTCTATATTCAAGTGCAACAACTGAGTGTAAGATGAACCCTCAACATAAAGTTCGATTGGACATTTGTCCAAATGGATGTCGAATTCCCAACATAAACCTAAGCGTCCCTAGAGCGGGTCGGACTTACGGGGCCTAGCTCCCCACTTCTCCAAATGCAAGACTCTCAATTTACATCTGCTCGACCTAAGTTTCCCACACATGAGCATGACTCCTAGTTTACAGCCGGTCGGCCCAGAGCCGGTTGGACTCCCTCTTAGAGACAACACTAATAGAGAATCGTAACAATCTATCAAGAAATATTCCATTGCTCTGACATATACATGCAATGGAGCCTATCTCCGCCTATAGGAAGGTTGTCGTACATATTCCATTACTCAACATATTCTGATACCAAATATTTCTTGTCACCGCATTATTATGAAGGTTATGAAAGGTGATATAAAAAAAGAGTTCTCTTCGTTAGTCAGGTATGCTTACGTGGACTCATGCATGCACATCGTCATTCACTATCTACTGTTTATCGTATTTTCCATTTTGCTGGGCTACTGTTCTGACTTAAGTGTCGGAAGACCTATGCCTAAGACCCCTTCCCTGGTTCTCACTCTAACGCTTTTGTTGGCTTTGTCTGTGGTGTGCGTAGGTCCACAACTCTTAGCTCCAAGATCGCTTAGTGTCATCTCCTTTCAGTTCAGAGTCTTCTCCCAGTCAACATGCAAGCCACCTTGACGCCCCCCTAGCCAATGCACTATCTCCACCGCTTTCAAACAGGATCATCCGTAATTTACTTTCCTTCACATAATATGGGGGTGAACTATGAGGGATATCTAAGATGAGTGTAATCACGTTTTATTACGATGGTGCTAATTATCCATGGTATATAGAGGCCTAAATCACCCCAAGCTATGTTGCAGTAGTTAGATCTTTGATCTCAAGAGTCTCACAGTCGACTCAACTGTTGTGAATTGTAAGAGATTTTTCCTTCGTGGATAGCGAGCCTAAAAAAGTAGGTCTTCTTGTTGGGGTTGCAAGGTTGCAAACATAGTTCCGCATTGAAAACACATGGGAAAGATCATTGGTTTATAAGAGAAAGATATTTTCATTGGCATGAGGTCTTTTGGATAGAGCCCAAGAGTAAAATCATGATGGCTTAGGCCCAAAGTGGACAATATCATGTAATTATGGAGATGTCTAAATTCTTTTCAATCCTATAATTGGTATCAAAGCCCGGATTGCTAGAAGGTTTAACCGCCGACTGTGCACAAGAGCTATGGTCTGATTGAGTCATGTTGATACAATATTAACCTCGAATAAAGAAAGTGGGGGCTCCTATGTTTGGATCAAGAGGACCAGACACCAGGTAGGAAGTCCTAGTTACGGCTAGGCAAGGAAGTCCTAGTAGGTCAGGTGGACCGAGGGGCAGGAAGACCTGGTAGGTCGAGGATTAGACGTGGGAAGCTTGTGGTCCTTTGTTTGAGGGGGGGGGATTGTTGGGGTTGCAAGATTACAAATATAGTCTCATATTGAAAACACATGGGAAAGATCATGAGTTTATAAGAGAAAGATATCTCCATTGACATGAGGCCTTTTGGGTATAACCCAAGAGCAAAACCATGAGAACTTAGGCCCAAAGTGGGCAATATCATGTAATTGTGGAGATATCTAAATTTTTTCGATCCTACACTTTTAAATAGACTATCATGAGTACTTCTTAATTTATCCTAGTGATCGATGAGAAATTTTTATAGGTCGGATCAATCGTCCCAGGATTATTCAGTTCAAAGAACTGAATATTTAGTATCAACTAAAAAAAATAAGGCATGCCCTGAACTATGGACATCTCGGGACTCCCTATGCATCTAGGGTTCAAAACCAAAGGAGCACACAAAATTTACCTCCACATTTGAACCACTGGACCATTATGTGGATTGCCACATATGTTTCCAGATTTACCTTGATAAATAGTGAGAAACTTTCGTGGAGTGTCATCTCTAGGATTAATCGGATCATAAGATTGGATACCTAGATTATCCAAAAAAAAAGACCCCTACGAAATTAATTTCCTTTAATGGAAAGACAAGCTTAGGACGCTAGCTGTGGAGTGATGCACCGTTCATACTTCTAAATTTATCTTGATGATGGGTGAAAAATTTCTATGAGATCGGACTGATAACTTTCAGGATTAGCCAATTCGAAAAATTGAATACTTAGATTTAAAACCCCTCAATAGATTCTTCCAAGTACCGAACATTTGAATCTCAAGATATACCCAAAAAAAAATCATCATCGTGTTTGAACTACTAGAACAACTAGGTTATTAGACCACCAAGTTATTCACACTTTTGTATTTATAGGGAGACGAATCAAGGGAAGGCCGTCCACTTCAAACTCTAATTAATCTAAAATTGAAAATTACACGTTAAATTAGAGAGAATTATTTTATTTAGAGTAATAATATTATTATATAAACATTAACCTTTAATTATAAAACGGTATTAGTTTAAACACTATTTAAACTATTAATTAAATAAAATTACTAGTTGTAGCGCCGCTGTTTTAACTTTTGTCAGGTTTTATTTGCCCCACTTTTTAACTAATAACTTTTTATGTCAGGCATTAGTTTTATCAGTTGGGTAAAAATTAAAAGTCTCCCTAATTATCATTTTCATAAAAAAAAGTATTTCTTTTTAAAAAAATCAAAATAATACTTCAGAATAAGTAGCAACTATGAGTAAAATTATAAAATTACTCCACTTCGTTCAAATTTATTATATATAAAAATAATTATATTATTTTTTTACTTATTAAAAATTAATTTAATGTGATTAAAATTATTTTTAATTTGTTGAAACGATTTTTATTATTGATATTTAAAAATAAAGTAGGAGGCGTCGCCGTCCAGTCCACCAGGAACAAAAGAAACCGTTGGATTTTTTTTGTTTGTTTTTAAATCAATGGGCTGTGTCGATTTAATCTGACGGACCTCAAACACGATGCTCCAAATTTCTCTGCTCTGCTCGTCTTCCGCGGCGTCGTCTGCACAGTTCTGAATCCATGAATCCTAAAACCCCACCTTTAGCCTCCTCGGATGATCTTCAGATCCATCCGCTCACGATGGATGTCCAACACCTGCATCTTCCTGGCCCCTCAGCCGCCGGCCGCGTATGCCCCTGTGCCTGCCCCTTCTGCTGCCGCCCCACGTCCCCCTCCTGGCGCCGCTCCATGAAGCGCCGCCTCGAAATCGATTCCTCCGACAACGGCAGCGGAGAGGTCGAGAACGAGGCGGATGCCCTGCGCGAAGCCTTGGCGAGCCAGCAGGAGACGATCCAGGAACTGTGTGCTGAGCTGGACGAGGAGCGGAACGCGGCTGCCTCGGCCGCCAGCGAGGCCATGTCCATGATCCTCCGCCTCCAGCGGGAGAAGGCCGAGGCCCAGATGGACGCGCGGCAGTTCAAGCTGTTCGCCGAGGAGAAGATGGAGCACGACCAGCAGGAGCTGCTCGATCTCGAGGAACTCATATTGAAGCGCGAAGAAGGCATCCAAGGCCTCGCATTGCAGCTCCAGGCTTACCGAGACCTCCTCATCAGCCACGGCATTGATCCTGACGACGTCGACGACGACACAGCACTCTCCGGTGTATCTCAATTCGAGGAGATGCACACAGTTGAATACCCCCCTTTGAAGTGCAACCTTCCAAATGACGTCGATGACGCTGCTAATCTCGAAGAGATCGCTTTTGGGGAGACGCCGGATGCAGACGAGGACCTTGACAGTTTGGAGACGCGTATTTATGAGCTAGAGACCTCGCCCAATCTACTCGACGAAGTGCATGAGATTGCGACAGTTGGTTCCTCTGAGGATTGCTTCGATACACAAAGGGAGAAGTGCAAGAGAAGGGGGACGGATGGAAGGATGGAAGGCGGGACTCCAGATATCTGGAACCTGTGCATGAGACTGCAGGCACTCGAGGCTGACAGGGACTCAATGAGGCAAACCATTATTTCAATGAGAACAGAGAAGGCACAGCTGGTGTTGCTTAGAGAGTTAGCACAGCAGCTGCATAAGGATCCCTTTTTGCCTGAGAGGAGGATTGCCAAGAAAAACTCTTCGTATGCAAGTTTTTCACTGGTCGCTCAGCTCGAGGTATATCACTTTTTATTGATCAATCAGCTTAACATGACAATTGATTTGGAAGTCTTCTTTTTCAGTGGCTATTGACGTTTCTTCTTTGGAGAAAGAAACCATCAAGAACTAGGTACGCGCTTGGTTCGTCCAATGCCAATGTGGGCTTGTTGTTGGTTCTGGAGAAGTCACCCCGAATTAGTGACCGGAGATTTTGTTGCACACGAATAGCAGGGTGAATTAAAACATTCTGTTCCACTTGTTTTGTTCAAAGTGGATCATCTCGTACGTGTATCTGCTGCGTTTGTAAGTGCATTTTGGAATCATCATTCAAGCACTTGTAATATGGTGTTCTATCGATAGAGTGCTAGCTATATTTCGTTTCTTGAGGTTGATGTCGGTGAACGTTGATGCCAATGATGCTAATGATCTGGTATTGTCTCATCTTTTAATGTGTGAAATAAAAGCTAATTAATTTACAACGACCACAGTTTATATATACGTTGCAAGGAATACAAGAACGAGAGGAAGAATAACTGCTATTGGACATGCTCACCCAGAGCCAAAGGGTAGGAAATGGGAATGTGCGCTTGCCCACATTGCCCACTTTCTTAGAGCATCTCCAATGCAAGGCTATGTTAGAGGTTTGTAAAATTAAAAAATCTCACCAAAAAGAGTTTTTATGGTTGTGTATGCAAGGTGTGGGGTTTTTAATTTAAGAGCGGGTTTGAGTTTTCAAATCTGTTTTTTTCTCTTAAAGGTGGAGCCAATAATTAATGTCAATGATTGTCATAATGCTTTATTTTATAAATAATTAATAATAAATTCACTTATGGAGAGAATTAATGTGCATGAGCCATGCAATTACATGTGGAGAGAATTACAAAAAAAACTCACTTAGAGCTTTAATCATTGGGAATATTTTAATGAGCTTTTATAATGTTGATGTGGTATATTGAAATCTTAAAAAAAGCTCTTTCAAAACTTTAACGATTGGAGATGCCCTTAAGGGAAAAAGTCCCGTTTACTTCTACGATAATTTTCATTATAAAATGTGCATCCAAGGGTGGTTTACGAGAAGGGTGTGGAAGAACGAAAGGAAGAAGAACATCTGAGACTGTGAGATTTAGTGTGTGGAATTGTCAAGAAGTGTTCGTAACTGTAACCTTCTCGCAGACGGCAAGAGACGACTTCCTCCATCCAGCGTTTTGCTCCTCCTTCGAATTTCACTACAACGAGATATGATTTATTGTTTCGTATAGTAAATTTGAATTATAATTCCTCCATTGGTATTAGAGCATTAGAAATTATATCTAGTTGTGATTTCTCGTCACGGTTTGTACGACACATTAGATTAATGTGTCATAGCAGACGAGCGTCGACGACTACATCACAGCAGTAGGAGATGTTGACAGTACAGTCACAGGGAGACCAGCGATAGGGTCGCTGGTAAGCGTTGCTTGCCAGCGTTAGCAGCGCTACTATGCAACGCACTGCACCAGGTTGGAAAATCACGACAGTGCCGCGATTTCCACCGGGGCTGGGCTCACGCCATGGGGATATGTTGGCGACGACATTCCGAAGCCGGTGATAGCTTCCCGTCTAGCCGGCGATGCGCTAGTTGCTGGGATGCGTAGAACAGCGACCAACGATTCGACGGAGCCAAGTCGATCAAAGTCCAATGTCGGAAAGGATCGACGACCACCCGAGTAGGCCGGAAATTGGCTTTCATGGTTGGTGACTGTGTCTGTCACGGTTGTGTAGAAGCAGTGATGTGCGACATGGGTGGCGTGCGACAGAGAAAGCGCTGAGAAGAAGAAACACGAAGCACAGTGCTTCGTGAGAAAAAAGTTTGATTATATATATATATAAATATTTTGTTATACTACGGACTCTATCCTGCGGATTGTTATGCCATGTCATATTATTTTATTTTTTTTAATTAAATATTTTCTCTTTCGAAATTTTTTTTCTTCTTCTCGTTGTAACGAAGCCCGCGCCTCGTCGTCGCTGGCCACCCGCTTGTCCGCCGCCCGCGTTGGCCTGCTGACGCGCCAGAATCCGGTCGCGATCTCGTCGGATTCCGGTCGCTATCGCATCCGGAATCCGGCGCGATCGCGACCGGACTCCGGACGCGATCGCGACTGGACGCTCGCAACTGGATGCTCGCGACTAGACACGATCATGCCAGATTCCGGCGAGATCACGGCCGGATTCCGGCAAGATCGTGGCCGGATTCCGGCGCGATCGTGTCCAGTCGCAATATTGTCCGGAGTCCGGCCGCGATCCCCGACGGGTTCACCCTTGGGCTATAGTGTGGGTGGGTCCAGGCGGCCTCCGGGAGGGCGGGTGGCGAGCGCGCGAGGAGGCGCGGTGAGCACAGTGAGCAGGGATAACCAATTGTTTCGGCGAGAACGAAGAGAAAAAAAAAGAAAAAGTTGCATTTAAAAAATAAAAAAAAAATGACATGGCAAGTTCGTAACAATCCGTAGTAAATAGTCCGCAGCATAACAATCCTCTCTCTCTATATATATATATATATATATATGTGTGTGTGTGTGTGTGTGTGTGTTCCTGTCGGGAAGCTGAGAAGATGGATCTGCCGGTGTGACGTGTTTGAAAGGTTGACCGCATCCCCATGACCCGGTGGTGAGCTGTCCTCCATGTTGACCGAGTCGTTCAAAGTCCTCCTGGTCAACGTTACCTGTAACCAGCGACCGGGATGCCCCGGTCCCTGGTACCCCGATGCTCGAGGTAAATCCCACGGATATATAAGTAGCCGAATGATAATAACAATGGAATAGTGCAATAAATATAAGACGGGTACGGTGACATACCTTGGCCCCGGGGGTGCCCTTGGATGGATGGATGAGCTAGTTGCGGCGCTGATCGAGTCGTCGTAGCTGTGAGGAGTAGATAGACGTCCACCAGATGAGTAACTGGCTCCTATGGCTCCAAGCCGGACGTGATATGGATCCTCATGACGATACGCGGTCTGACTATAGCCTTGGCTTGCAGACTGGAATGCAACAGCGGCACGAAGGCCGAACACTCTATCGGCTCGTAGACCGAGATACAACAACGACACGAAGGTCAAACACGTCATCGGGTCGCAGGCCGGAATATAGGCATAGTGCGATACCTGAGCCCTTAGACGGAGACTGCTCGGAGGGTGACGACGACTGCCAGGAGGTGACGGCGGCTACGACCATGGCTGCCAGAGATGACGGCACTGGACACCGGAGGCGCTGGCCGCCCAAGGAGGCTGTGGCAGTGGTCGCTCGAGACGACGACGTTGGTTGCCGGAGGCGTTAGCCACCAAAGGCGGTTGTGGCAGTGGCTGTCATAGGTGGCGGAGTTGGCTGCCGGAGGCAACAATTGCAGCTAAGGGCGGCGGCTGTCGCTGGGGTGGCTCTAACCGCTAGAGGCGGTGCCCACTGGGGACGACGCTGACAGTGCTCTGAGGCGATGTCGGCGTGGAGAAGATGCAGCAACCCTCCGTCTCAGGTAGCCGAAGGTGTCTGCTGATAGAGGGAGAGGGAGAGAAGAGAAGGATAGCCCTGGCGACTGCCGGCATGAGGAAGATCGGCGATAGAGGCCTCCTGAACCGTGCGTGAGGCGCTGGCCGTGCTCCGAGGTGACACCAGCGTGGAGGAGAGGTTCCTCCCTCGCTTGCGAGCTTGGAAGCGACCAATGAATGCCCTCCTCTTCTTGGTGGCGGCAGGGAAGTGAAGGGGCTGGAGGGAAGGAGGAAGAGGATAAGAGGAGGGAAGCGCCGGAGGCTTCGTCAGCGCCGACGAAGGCGGCGAAGGCCCCCCCCCCCCCCCCCCTTTTTTCTTTCTTCCCCTTCCCCTTCCCCTTAACAGTGCTTATAAGCACTAAAACCCTAAAGCCTTATCCTCCCAAAATAACGAAAATCCCCCCTCCTATCTACTTAATTCCACCTCAGTCCCCTAATACATCCGCATCAAAATATATATACTTTTTGTTATTCACATCAAAAAATATAATTCTAAAATTTATTAGTAATTTACACAAACGCATAAATCTGTAATCTAGAGTTCAAGACTCAGCTGCGGTATATTATTGAGAATTGTTCTCATTAATCAATTATAGATCTAGAGTTTTCTTTAGTCTCACATCTTAGCATTGGTAACACTGTAAGCAAAGAAATTTCTATAAATATTTTGGGCTGCCGATATTAAAATCATACTTTTCTCAGCTTTTTGGTTAAAATTAAATATGACATTAAATTAATTTTTTATAAGGGGAAGTTTGTTATAGTAATTTGCTACTAGGATTCTCAAGCATTACCCTATCATTATACTATTGCATGGGTCCCTTACCTAAGAATATATTACCTGTATTATATTTCACACGCAAGCAAAGGTTACCTCACTTTGTATAAAGGGCCTAGCTCAAGGAGTGGTTACCCCACTTGGTATAAAGGGCTAGCTCATGCAACACGTGCACACTCACTAGTATATGAATGGTAAGAAAAAATAATTATTTTTTCTTCACCGGTTTGGTTCAGATCATATAGGTTTGAATCAAATGGTTTAATTACATCATTAGGTCTTGATCTAATTTAATTATTAGTTGATTTAGCCGAACTAAGTTATTCAAATTGAAATTGATTTGGGTTGATTTAATTGGGGCTTGGACCAAATATAATCAAATGACCAAATTTATTTTATTGGGTCAAATTTGATTATATTGATTAGATTTATTCTAATGGGTCAGACTTAAACCGATGAGTATTGGTTTGATCAAATGAACTTGAGTTTGATCAATAAGTTTAAAATTAGTTGAAATGAACTTAGATTAAATAATAACATAATATAGGTACGGCAGATCCTTGTCAAATTAGATTTGTTTTAATTGAGGACAATGGACCAAGCTCGGGATCTGAATTCCCGATCGACCAGTCCAATGGGTCAGTCAACTTAAACACCAGTCCAATGGGTCAGTCAACTTAGACTCCTAAAAATCAAGAAGATTTGCTTTTCTTGATTTATTATGTTGGTTCTATGCTTGTATAAATTGAATTAAGCTGGTTTTGTATTGATTTATTTAATTTTAAATTTTCAAATGACACGGATGATTACCACATTCTCTCGTCGCGAAGTGCAGCAGAACCAACTAAGGGAGGAAATTCAGGAGATAGAGTATAACTTTGTTTATGGAGTCGACGGACACGTTGGACAGCTTGATGAGCTATTTTGGAAATTTGAGCGAAAAGAGTTTCCAGTCCTGGACAGTTATAGGATTTGGAATTTGATATATGCGCTCATTACTAGAGTATCCAAGGTGATGACAGACTATGTTTGGGGTGTCATGAAGGACGTATCATATATTCAGAATTATGTGAGGAACTGCTTCATTATATGGCTGAAGAGAATCCTGAAGAGTTCGAAGAGGACCCGGAAATGATCAAGGAAGATCCAAAAGAGGATCCGATAGAGAATTCTGAAACTATCCCATCTGTGATTACCCCAAATGTGTATAGATTGAAAGGGATAATGTTGACCACTGTACTAGTGTCTGTCATAGCGGAAGTGGTGTTAACCTATCTAGTTTATTAGAGTTTTGTTATTATTATTGTCATTATGTATGAACAATATTAATCCATTTAGTTCATGTCAGATTGTTATATGTTAACAATATGTTGTATTTTTATGTTAATGATATGTTCATTCATATGTTTAATTTATGTTGTTTACTGTACATAATGCATGATAAATGATTAGTTCATTTTATTAAAGAAATCATGATATAATAAATGATTAGTTCATTTATTGGGATGTGTGTAATAGAATTATATTGATCAATATTAATTTGATTGATCATACGAATGATGAGTGAAAACATAGTTATCACTTGATTTTGTAAACCAATTCAAATTAATATTGAGTCAATCATAAATTGCATGTATATGATTTATACTGAATACTAAATAATGTGTTTATTTATGATAGATTATGACAACCAAAAATATTATAGCTGAACTCAACAAGGGTGAAAAACTTAATGAGAATAACTATAAGATCTGATACCACTACAAGAAAAAAGCCTAACAACAACGGTTTTTCACCTTTGTCATAAGCCCTTTCGGACTGTTGTTAAATGTCATGTTGTTAAAGAGGATGCCCAAAGACAATAGTTTTTAACCGTTGTCTTTGAAGACAAAGACAACAGTTTTACAACGATAAAAAATCGTTGTCTTTTTATTCAACGACAACAGTTGTTCACCGTTGTCTTTGAGTGTATTCCTTTAATAATATGCTCTTCAACAACAGTTTTGAACTGTCTACGACAACGGTTAAAAACTGTTGTCTTTTTAGCCAATGACAACGGTTAAAAACCGTTGTCTTTTTAGTCATCAATGTTATTTAACATCAGTTTGACAATGATTTTTCACCGTTGTCTTTTAACGCCATTGACAACAGTTTCACATATTTAAACTGATGTCTTTGGGTACAATATACAACATTTTGACAATAAATAAAAAACTAAATCTTTTTCATCATTTTATAACCATTATTTTATTTAAATAATATATCTACAAAATATCATTGATAAAAAACCTACAATCCAAACATCATCATCCAGTGCAAATTTCATTAAAGTACCAAACATCATCATCCAAACATCATTAAAGTACCAAACATCAACATCCAAACATCACAAAAGTTTACAAAACTAAATATATAGTACCCATAACAATATATCACACATATATATGAAGTCCAAAATATCTTGTTTTGTTGGATCAAATCTTCTCTACCTGTGCATCTTCTAAACACCCTGTGCATCTTCTAAACACCATATCGAGAACTGCAGCCTTTTCTGCTTTCTCCTCCCTCCTAGCTTTTCTTTTCTTCTCCTTTCTAGGTATGGTCATTATCTTTTCCCTGAGGTAAATAGCATATGATTGCAAGTTAAGTCATTTCAAAGATGCTGTACACAATTGAATATGATAACAATACTTCTTTCTAGGCACAAACTAAAATTACTGCATACCTCAATTTCAGTTCAAGTTATCTACAAAATATCATTGATCAAGAACCTATAATCCAAACATCATTAAAGTACCAAACATCAACATCCAAACATCGAACCCATAACAATATATCACACATATATATGCCAAAGTATCTTGTTTTGTTAGATCAAATCTTCTCTACTTGTGCATCTTCTAAACACCTTTTTACTTCCTGTGAAAATAAAAATCATATGATTTTAATCCAATTCAACAACAACAAGTCTAGCTAGTCTCCAGTAATATAGAGCTTTAGAGTTTGCAAAGTATATAACAAAAACTGGCTAACAAGGTTTGTTATTTTTTTCATTGTGATATACTCTAAATTAAACTTCTCATACAATATTTTCATAAGCAACCAACAATATGATAACACTATTAAAACAAAGGTAGAACAATGTAACACGAGATTTTCTACATAGATGTCGGTGAAGAGGAGGGATTGCAGCTCCTAGTGCTCCTTAATTTGTTAAAGTCTCTTCATTTTTTTAGTTTGTCGGCATTCTTCCCAATACTCTTGAGGACACCTATTCGAATAAAGATATATATTACAAATTAGAAACTAAACTGTACGCGTGATTCTAATTGCATTGCATAAATGTTACATAACCATAAAAACCATTTGATATAGTCATCTAACAGAAGTGCAAAAAGCGTTATCTATGTAACATAAATGGTAACCTCTTGAAACAATATGGTGGCTCTTAAATTTCTTATTAAGCAGAATTTTCATTCTATGTCACTGCATACAAAGTTTCTATTATAAACCATGCAAACATTATTTTTCCCAGTGATCAAGCAGCATTAATTCTAAAAGGTACAATCTAATGCAAATGTTCCCACACACTCCATATGATGCTAAGGAGTAAGTCATACATTAAATTCTAAAAGGGGAAATTAAAGGAAAGAATGTCTTAAATAAAAATGAATCCAGAAAGTTACCATAGGTTTTGGATTAATACTTTAAGTTTACATTGATCATGAGCTAAATCATAAAAAGAGAAGTGGAGTGACATGTTACATCAGTTGACTTTCTAATCTTTAATTTAAGTTTCACCATTTAAAGAAACAAGTCTATTTCTTCCTCTTGGAATCTCAAGATCTATTACATCATCAAGCTGATACATAGGATACCAATTTAGATGTTAACAACTTATAAAGTATATTCCTCATTAAATTTGTGTCCTCACCTTAAGAAAATATGGAATATACTATTTTAAAGTCATGAACACGTTAAGGTTTTCACCAACTATAGTAGGAATGACTACAGTAATTACCTGAAACAACATAAATCGTTAGTTTTGAAGGCAGAGTAGAGAGATGTCATGCAACTTTTAGAAATCAATGCAACATAATCTTAAATAATAACATTATAGCAGGATAAAGATGCTAAAAAGAGCTGTAGATTGAAGAACAATCTATCATTGATCTAGACTTCTTTGGTCAAAAAGTATGCTACAATCCCAAATTAAGGCATCTCATAGTGCAAAACAAATATCATTGAATTTTGAACTACGATATGAAATAACAAAACAAATATGAAATTAAACCTAAGGAACAAAAGAACAAAGCAAGTATGAAATCTAATCCTAATTAATGAAAGACATCCTATCTATCCATTAGTAGTGATCTCATAGCGCATTGTCACTCTACACTACGATTTCACCATTAACGGAACCAAACTAAGGAATGAAAGAGCAAAGCATTAAATGAACCTAAACTAAGAAATGAAAGATGATGCAAATAAGAAAACCTAGTCTAACTTAAGCTATGATTGCAAGGAAATTAAAGACAACATAAAGTAAGCAACTAAAGAAATTAAGCATAGAACGTAATCTAGAGCATTAAAGAAATCTAATCCTAATTGCATACAATAAAAGGACAACTATCACTAACATTTAACCAAACAAAGCATTGAAAGAAATTAAGGAACTAAAAATCAGTTAACAAATGTGTATCTTGAAACTTTGTGAGCATGGAATCTCTTGATGCATTCACTTTTGTTGCAAAGTTAGTTTTGTAACCAAAGGCTGTTTAAGCTTGAACGAAAATAGATGGTTGGTTTATGCACTCATTTTCAATGAAGTGCTTTTATTATTCCTTCAAATAACAAGTCAAAGTTCTCTAAATATTTACTTTACACAAATGAAAACAAGAATATATTTATTTCTTCGTTCAGGGGATAAACTCCAAACAAAGTAGAGGCTACATAAAAAAAAGACTACGGGGAAATGTGATCAATCCTTTTCCTATTTCTTCAAACTCAACAACTAAAAGATAACAAATCTTTTTTAAAAAATTAAAAAAAAAATAACTAAAAGATAACTTATAGATATTTCATTCACCAAAGTTAAAAATATGTGCCAAAACTCAATTGATTTGAGAAGGAAAAGGAATGGGAGTTGTGACTCACTTGTAAAGTGCAAAAAGTGAAGAGGGTGATGCCAATGTTCTTGTGATTGGTGTGCACAATGCCCTTGGATTTGTTCCCAAGGACTAGACCAGTAGCCTAGCCAGCAACACCAATGACATAGCCAAGCATCTGGCAAGAAATATGGAGGTAAAACCATGCAGGGTCTGCGGACTTGAATGTCTTCAGATATCTGACAAATATTTGACCCAGTGGAAACAAAACACCTTAACTGACAACACAAAGAATTCCATGGGTCTGCAAAGTATGGAAATCATAATCAAATCGATGATCAAAGGTTTATAAACAACTAAAAATTAAGATTGTGAAAGACCTGTTTTCTATCATTGATCATTGATTTGATTGTGATGACATGTTTTCTTCCTACTGGGGTTTATAAACAACTGACAATCAAATCGATGCTTTGTTTGGAATATGATGAAGGAGCTTCACATAAAACACCCAGCTCTTGAACTCCCAGAACCGATGAACAGCAACCAAATACCGGCTGTGCTTGCTTCAACAACGGTGATGATGAACGAATCTTCCACCAAGGAACCCCCTCGGATGGAAGATGAACGGAAGTAATGGAGGTGCTGGAATGAACCGCCGCCAACCTCTGCCTCTACCGCCTGAACCCCAGTAGGAAGAAGTGAAGAAGACCACCGTAAGGTGAAGGATCTTGTCGGAGAACCCCTCCGACAAGGTGGATGCTCATTGCTGCTGTCGTCGCTCGCTATTGCCGCCAAGAGATGTTTGTTGCTACCGTCACCGATTGGAATCCAGAAGAGGAAGATTGGACAGTGGATGGCCGGCCGGCGGCGGTGTGTGGGCAGAGGTTGTCGCTGGCCATTGGTGAAGGAGAAGAAGTGGAAGGGCGGTGGCGTCGCGAGCCCTAGATCGAGGAGAAGCCGCACGAGATCAGAATCGGGGGTTCTGGTACTGTGCCGTGTGAAGAAATAAAGGAAAGGGAATGGTTTTCTCCTCCTTTAATCTGGGTCGTCCGATTTGATGAAGATGGATCCATTTGATCTAGCTGATGAAGAGATGAGTGGTGCGGATCTAGTTGCCTTCTTGCTTCGATCCAATGGTCCATGTAGCTTCAAATTTGGATGGAGGGTTGGATGGCTTAGATCTGAATAAAGGAGGAAGATTTCTCTTGATCTGGATCAACGACTCATATTAATTCTACTTGATCTCCATCATTTGACCTCCAAATAAAGTCAAATTTGGAGGAGGAGCGTTTTTCACGGAGGAGTCGCGAAGGAGGAGTCGGAGATAGGTTTTTGTTCGTTTGAAGAGTCACAGAGAAGTGAGTTTTAGGTTTTTTTTTCATGGAGTTAAAAAAATTGTTGTGTTTTTAGGATTCAACAACATTCAATAGACAACAGTTTAATAAAACTGTTGTATATTATCACATAAACAACACTAAAAGATAATAGTTTTTTAAAACCGTTGTCTTTGACACACATTAGACAACAGTGTTTTGAAAAACTATTGTTATTTAAAAAATATTATGGTGAACAACAACAGTTTTCAATAAAACTGTTGTTAAATGGAAAAAAGACAATAATTTCTTGAAAAACTGTTGTCTATTAGGTGTGGTTAAATCCAGAAATTCTTGTAGTGTACCGCAGGATACATTATGTGTTGGTGCAACCTTAGGTCAAGGTTGATCTGGTTGACCCGACTCGAGGTGACTTGACTCGAGTTGTATTTTGATGTTTGACTTGGGAAGATTGTCGGTGCAACCTTAGGTCAAGGTTGACCTAGTTGAGTTGCATGTTGATGTTTGACACTCGTGAGAGAGTTCTATTCTTGATATGGGACAAGAATAGATGTTTGGGAGATTATTGGTGCAACCGTAAGTCAAGGTTGACTTGGTTGACCTGATTCGGGAAAAAGTCCAAGTATGGAGACTTGGCACTGGAGAAGTCCAAGCAGGGAGCTTGGCACGAGGGAAAGTCCTGGTGAGTGAAGCCAGGCAGTGGAAAGTCCTAACTGGGATGTTAGGCAGTTGGAAAGTCCTGGTGAGTGAAGCCAGGCAGTGGAAAGTCCTAACTGGGATGTTAGGCAGTTGAAAAGTCCTGGTGAGTAAAGCCAGGCAGGGAAAGTCCTAACTGGATGTTAGGCGGTTGGAAAGTCCCGTGAGTGAAACCAGTGGGAAAGTCCTAACTGGATGTTAGGCATTGGAAAGTCTTAGTGAGGAGCTAGGAAAGTCCTAACTGGGATGTTAGGCGGTTGGAAAGTCCCGTGAGTGAAGCCGGTGGGAAAGTCCTAAGCGGGATGTTAGGCGGTGTAGAAAGTCCCGTGAGTGAAGCGGGCAGCAAAAATCCGAGATGGATCAAGGTGATCGGACATCTGGTGGGAAAAGTCTAAGTGGGTCAAAAGGATTGACCGGACACTTAGCGGGAGTACTGCCGGTCAAGGGAGTGACCGGATGCTAGAGATGATGTACCAACAGTCAAGGTTGACCGGATGTTGGTGTGGAAGCCTTAGGTTTAGGGTCGAGAAGTTTGGATCGGCCGCACCGATCCAATGATATGAGCTCATCCGATCGGTCCGAGACCGATCGAGAAGATCGATGGCAAATTAGCAGAAGCGATCGGTCACGGACCGATCGGAAGGTTTCTGATCGGCGTGGACCGATCAGAGAGTTCTGATCGGTCCATGGACCGATCAGGGACGCGAGCGAAGGCTTCTTTCCCGATCGGTCCGCATCGATCAGATGTTCTGATCGGTCCACGCATCGATCGGGTTCTAGCCGCGACGCAACGGCCAGTTTCGCTGTTTCTTCTTCGCAGGTATAAAGGGGTCGAGGGCTGCTGCTGTACAGGCAACTCTTCTTCTTTCTTTCCTCTCTTCTGCTGAAGATTTGTGGGCTGCGATAAGAGCTCTGTTGAGTTCCTTCCGAAAGCTTCGCGTGAGCTTCCCCGACTGGAACAGCTGCTGCTGTTAGGGTTTTTGAAGCTGCTGCTTCATCCGGACTCCAGTCGACGAAAAAGCAAGATTGGTAGAGTGCTTGTGTATTCTTATTGTATTTCTTGCTTATTCTTTGTACTTGTACTCCTGTTTGTTGTTGCAAACAAGTGTGGCGAGGTTTCTCCACCCAGAAGGAGTTTTTATTAGCCGATTTTCCGGGGACTCATCCACCGACGGATTGATTGGGTTCGTCCACCTTACGGACACGCCGAGTAGTAGGAGCATCATCTCCGAACCTCGTACATCGCTGTGTTAAGGTTTGATATTCTTCCTTTCGTTTCTAGTTTATTTTTCCGCTGCGCTAACGAATTGTAGGAAGAAACGAGCGATTTGGGGTCGGCTATTCACACCCCCCCCTCTCTAGCCGTACGAAGAGATCCTAACAAGTGGTATCAGAGCGAGGCCGCTCTTCGTCGGATCAACATCCGTGGGAGCAAAGCTAGAGAATGAATCTCTATGGAGAAGACATCACCATTCCACCCTTCTACGATCGCGACGACTTCGCGTATTGGAAGGTAAGGATGAAATATTTCCTTATGACTAACATTGAAAATTGGAGTTGTGTACAATTAGGTTTCAAGCCTCCGATGGACAAGAAAGGAGAAACCCTAGAGAAGAAGGAGTGGACCAAGGAACAAGTCCACCAATCCCTAGTCAACGATGAGGTATTGAAAATTTTTGAATTTTCTTTACCTAATGATGTTCTATGTAAGATAGGAGGATACAACAATGCCAAGGAGTTGTGGAACAACTTGGCTAAGTTCCATGAGGGGAACTCCACTTCAAGCCATGAAGAGGAGTCAAGTGAGCCAAGGAGCTCACATCATGGAGGAGAGGAATTAGAAGTTGAGGGTTACTCAACATCGAAAGAAGAAGAGGAGGAGTGTTCCTCTTCAAGTTCGGAGCAAGGAGAAGAAGCTTCTACCTCCGGAAGGGATGAAGGAGAGAGCGTTCATCCATCCTTAACTCTAGGTAACTCAAGCCATTTAGTTTCTAGCAAATTACACATAATGTGCTTTGAGTGTAGGGAGTATGGACATTACAAGAGTAAGTGTCCAAAGAGGGTTAGGAAGACTCCACCGGCGCCAAAGATCAAGGAAGCCGGAGTCCCGATACGCAAGAGCAAGGAGCACGTGGTGTGTTTCCAATGCAAGCGAAGGGGACATTATCGGAGCCAATGTCCGAGGGGGAGGCAACCTCACAAGGACAAGAAGACGAGCACATCGATAGGGGGAGCTAAGGCAAACCCTAAGGTAATTTCTAAGGCACATTATTGCAATAATAATAAGACACATGCTAGTAGCCTTATTGCTATTGTCAAAAATGACAAGCATGTTAACACTAGAAATCAATACATGTGCTTAGGTGCTAAACATGTCAACCTAGATAGGGATACTACTAGGAATGCTAACCCTAGGATTAACACTTCTAAGGTTAAGGAAAACCTAGGTAGAAACCCTAAATCAACTAGACACATGCCTAGGAACACCTCAAGAAAGAATGACAAATCAAAACTTGAGGTAATAGAAAAGGAGAATCAAGTCTTGAGTTCAAGGCTTGATACCCTAGAAAAGGCCCTTAAAAATTTAGAGAAGTCAACTCTAGGGCCTAAGGGTCAAAAGTCCCAGGACAAGAAAGGTTTGGGTCACAAATCTAAGTCCCAAGTGGTCAAGCCCACTTACCACAATGTTCCATTCGATTATGGAACAAAACCTAGGGCTAGGAAGACCACCACCAAGGTCACAAGGAGTGACCCTAGAGTTGATCTTGATGAGTCCCAAATGACCAAGGCTTCAAAGCCTAAGAGGGTCATTAGGAGGGTTGCTAGGGAAGTTATCCCTAGTGAATTCTTAGTGAACCCAATGAGCTCAAATAGGTATTGGGTTCCTAGGAGCATCTTCTCTACCCCATAGATGGGTTAGAGAGTGTCAACTCCGATTAGAAGGGTAGTTAACCCAACTTTGAGGAAATTGACACTCAAGGAGCATTTTCAAGGTTTTGAGAACTCTTGAAAATGAAATGGAATTATCATTTACTCCTTTGAAGAGTTAAATGTGCCTAAAGATTGGAAATTTTATTTTTAATCTCAATTGGCACAATTTGGAAAAATCTAGAGAACTCTCGAGGAAAAATGAAACATGCCAAGTTTTGAGGATAAATTTGATCTTTAAGTGGCATGAATTAATCTAGAGTTCAAGAAGTGTCAAAATTATGATTTTGGCATCTTGGGGCAATCTAGGATTAAATTTGAAGTTAGCCAAGTGGTTAAGGATACTTAGATAGGTAATCTAGGTATATTTATTTATGCTAAATCTTGCCATGATTGTTTGCCCTCACATGTCATGACATCATGTTTAGTTTTATCATCATTTGAAATGTCATGATAATGTTTAGGCTAGTTTTTATGTCATGTTTATTTAAGTTTCAAACTTTATGCCATGACATCATGACATTGGCACATGTTTTCATTTATGATACCATTTTATGTCATGTCATCATCTCTTGCTTTAGTAATCAATTGAATTGATTTAAGGATGAAAAACACATTTTGATATTGAGATCAAATTTGTGTTTAGAAAATGCATGAGACCTTAGTCTAAGATACCTAAACCCATATCTCACATCAAAATTGACATGGATGTGTTTGATACACTTTAGATGTGTGTGAGATATTAGGATCATGAGTTAGGATCAAGGTGCATAGTTCTTGTACCTAGATGAGCCTAATTCAAGAAATGGAGGATCATAGGGAAAACTTGTGTACAAGTCATGTACATATAGTCCTAAGATTATGATCCTAAATTAAAGGGTTTAAAATCATTTCAAAATTGATTTGAAAAACCTTGATGAAGCTTTCCTAGTGATTGCATTCATCATTGATCATTGTGATACAAAGTTGAGTTAAACTTGAACTATTTCAAAGTTTTTGAACTTTGTATCAAGATTGAAAAATGGAAGTTATTTTTATAGAAAACTATTTTTCCATGATAGTGTATGATATGAGGAATGTAACCTCAAAGTTTCGTAATTTTTGGAATTTTCTTGAATTTATTAGGAGTTTCTGATTTTCCGGAAGGGGAAATCAGAAGTTCTGATTTCAGTGGCTGGATCGGTCCAGGGACCGATCCAGGGAAGATCTGATCGGTCTGCGGACCGATCCAGAGTATTGTGGATCGGTCTGCAGACCGATCCAGTGAGTTCCAGTAGCACGAGTGCGATCTGGTGAAGGGCTGATCCGTCTGGGGACCGATCAGGGCGTGCCGAATTTCTGATTTTTTAGCTGTTGTCTGAAATTTCAGTTATGGAAGTGATGTTTTTGGATTTCTAAAGGTTTGGAACTCTCAAAGACATTGTTGGTGCAATGGTCAAAGGGGGAGTTGACCTTTAGGGGGAGTTTTACCTAATTGTCAAGGGGGAGTTGACTTTTAGGGGGAGTTTTTACTCCTTAAGACTTTTGAGGATTAGTGATATGGGATTATCACTAAGTTGATTGTTGAGTTTAGTATCAAGGGGGAAATTAAGAGTTTCAATGAAAGGTATGAGACTTTCATTAGGAAGAAACTCTTGACCTTGATACCCTCCTTTTTCTTTTTGATGTATGTCAAAAAGGGGAGAGTGTTCATTGGAGAATTATTGGAGAACCCAAGTTAGGTTATCGGGTTAACCTAAGCTAGGGGAAGAATGTCAAGGAATGTTCAAGGAAGAACATTGGAATTCTTTTTGATGTGTGTCAAAAAGGGGGAGAATTATTGGAGAACCCAAGTTAGGTTATCGGGTTAACCTAAGGGGAGAATGTCCAGAGAATGTTCAAGGAAAGAACATTGGACATTGGAAGATGGTTCGAAAACCTAAGTTAGGTTATCGGGTTAACCTAACTTGATTATGGGTTTTGTCAAACATCAAAAAGGGGGAGATTGTTGGTGCAACCTTAAGTCAAGGTTGATCTGGTTGACCCGACTCGAGGTGACTTGACTCGAGTTGTATTTTGATGTTTGACTTGGGAAGATTGTCGGTGCAACCTTAGGTCAAGGTTGACCTAGTTGAGTTGCATGTTGATGTTTGACACTCGTGAGAGAGTTCTATTCTTGATATGGGACAAGAATAGATGTTTGGGAGATTATTGGTGCAACCGTAAGTCAAGGTTGACTTGGTTGACCTGATTCGGGAAAAGTCCAAGTATGGAGACTTGGCACTGGGAAAGTCCTAACTGGGATGTTAGGCAGTTGGAAAGTCCTGGTAAGTGAAGCCAGGGAAAGTCCTAACTGGGATGTTAGGCGGTTGGAAAGTCCCGTGAGTGAAGCTGCGATGGAAAGTCCTAAGCGGGATGTTAGGCGGTTGAAAAGTCCCGTGAGTAAAGCTGCAGGGAAAGTCCTAAGCGGGATGTTAGGCGGTTGGAAAGTCCTGGTGAGTGAAACCAGGCGGTGGGAAAGTCCTAACTGGGATGTTAGGCGGTGTAGAAAGTCCTGGTGAGTGAAGCGGGCAAGGTAAAATCTAGATGGATCAAGGGTGATCGGACATCGGTGGGAAAAGTCTAAGTGGGTCAAAAGGATTGGCCGGACACTTAGCGGAGTGCTAGCAGTCAAGGGAGTGACCGGATGCTAGAGATGATGTACCAACAGTCAAGGTTGACCGGATGTTGGTGTGGAAGCCTTAGGTTTAGGGTCGAGAAGTTTGGATCGGGCTGCAGACCGATCCAATGATGAGTTCCCTGATCGGTCCGGAGACCGATCGGAGAAAAGATCGAAGTAGAATCCCGATCGGTCTACGGACCGATCTCTCGACCTCTGTGTGGACCGATCGGTCTCTGATCGATGCGTGGACCGATCAGTGACACGTGCCAGAATTCCTGATCGGTCTGACCGATCAGATATTGAACAGGACCGATCGGGGTTCTAGCCGTTGCGACGCAACGGCTAGTTTCTTCGCTGTTTCGCTGTTTCTTCTTCGCAGGTATAAAGGGGTCGAGGGCTGCTGCTGTACAGGCAACTCTTCTTCTTTCTTTCCTCTCTTCTGCTGAAGATTTGTGGGCTGCGATAAGAGCTCTGTTGAGTTCCTTCCGAAAGCTTCGCGTGAGCTTCCCCGACTGGAACAGCTGCTGCTGTTAGGGTTTTTGAAGCTGCTGCTTCATCCGGACTCCAGTCGACGAAAAAGCAAGATTGGTAGAGTGCTTGTGTATTCTTATTGTATTTCTTGCTTATTCTTTGTACTTGTACTCCTGTTTGTTGTTGCAAACAAGTGTGGCGAGGTTTCTCCACCCAGAAGGAGTTTTTATTAGCCGATTTTCCGGGGACTCATCCACCGACGGATTGATTGGGTTCGTCCACCTTACGGACACGCCGAGGAGTAGGAGCATCATCTCCGAACCTCGTACATCGCTGTGTTAAGGTTTGATATTCTTCCTTTCGTTTCTAGTTTATTTTTCCGCTGCGCTAACGAATTGTAGGAAGAAACGAGCGATTTGGGGTCGGCTATTCACACCCCCCCTCTCTAGCCGTACGAAGAGATCCTAACATTATGTACTTAAGGAACAAGAAGTATTGGAGGTTGTAAATCAGGTTATGGTAGAACCTGTAGATGGTCTCACTGCACAGAACAGACGATATCTTGATGCTTATAAGATATGGAAGAAAAATGACTTCACTACAAAGGACATATTGATTAGTTCAATGGTAGATGATCTAGCTTTTGAGTATGAGTCATATCTTTTAGCTCATGCAGTTTGGGTAGCCCTTAAAGAAAAATACAGTGGAGTGAGTCTGAGCAAGCTTTGACAGTTGACGATTAAATTTGACAGCTACAAGAAGCGTCCGAATGTTTCAATGGTTCAACACATCAGGGAGATGTCAAACATGATTCGGGAGCTTAAAATTGTCGGTCATAAGTTGCCCGATGAACAACATGTTCAAGCAGTTATTCATTCCCTTCCAGATTCTTGGGAGACCATGAGGCAGACCTTGACTCATAGTGAGAGTATCAAGACTTTCATTGATGTCTCACGTCGTGTAGAATTGGAGGCGGAGAGAGTTGAATCCGCAAGGATTTTTAGACTAGCCTATGTGACTGTCGGTTTTGTTGGATCATCTGAATCTATGAAAAAGAAATGGTTCAAAAAAGGGAAGGGAAAGAAGAAAGAAACTACTACTGTGGGACAAGGCCCAATTAAGAAGATAGAATAGAAGACTGGAAAGATACCCAAAAGTAAGTTGACTTGCTTTAACTGCGACAAGAAGGGTCACTTCGCTCGGGAGTGCACTGAGCCGAAAAAAAGTAAATCCAAATGTGTTTTCTTTTCCTGATTATTTTGCTGTTAGCTCAGTGTTGTTAACTAATTCTTATCCTTGGTTGATCATAGATTCGGAAGCAACCAACCATGTAGGTGAGGAGCGAGTTACATTTGTAGAGTACCGTCGGGTATCAGCTGGCAACAAATGAATCTATGTAAGAAACAATGCAAGAGTTGAAGTCAAATGAGTCAACACTTACAAACTCAACTTTCGTTGTGGTAGTGTTTTGTTTCTACATGATATCCTGTATGCTCCTGAAATTTAACGAAATATCCTATTGGAGAGATGCATTATTAACTGCCGCTTATATACTTAACAAAGTGCATTTAAAATCAATTTCATCTACCCCATATGAACATTGGACAGACAAAAAATTATATTTAAGTAATCTGAGACCTTGGGAGTCAGTTGCTTATATTCATGATAGTTCTCACAAGTATGGAAAACTGGGATCTAGGGGGTAAGAAATGTATCTTTATCAGATACCATAAAACCTCCAAAGGTTATGTTTTTATAGGTGAGCAATTAGATGGAACATCTCTGAAATAGATTCAAGAGATGTGACTTTTCTCAAAATAGAGTTCCCAACCAAAAGTGATGTTGATAAAAGAGTTCTTCTATTTGAGGAGGATAAGATATTATCAACAAGAAAAGTATCAAAAGGGATACCTGAGTCTAACCAACCAAGTGAGAGTAATACGTCAAGTCATGAGTTGACTTCTCAATATCATAACTTACGAAGAAGTGTTTGTAAGATCAAACCTAAGAAGAGGTTTGATATTAAGAATGAGGCATTGATAACACTTCCAGTTGACGATGATGAACCTCAATCTATTGAGGAAGCATTGGGATATAGACTTAGAGAAAAAATGGAAAGCTGCAATGGTTGAAGAGATGGAGTCTATGATAAAAAATCATATTTAGAACTTAGTCGATCTTTCTCCGGGCCGAAAAGCTATTGGGAATAAGTGGATTCTCAAAATAAAGAGGAAAGTTGATGAATCGATTAACAGATATAAAACTCGTTTAGTTGCAAAAAGATATACCCAAATTAAGGGTATCGACTTTGAAGAGACATTTTCTCCCGTAGTAAAATTTGTATCAATACGAGTTATTTTGGCTTTTGTGACATATTATGACTTAGAATTATATTAAGTGAATATAAAAATCGCTTTCCTTAACGGTGAGCTTAACGAGAAAATCTATATGGTTCAGACAGAATATTTCATTGCTGAACGCCAAGAGGAGAAAGTATGTTGACTTAAAAAGTCTATATATGGGTTAAAACAAGCGTTAAGATAATGGAACATAAAATTTAACGAAGTTATTTTATTTTATGGTTTTGAGATTATCAATGAAGATCATTGTGTTTTCCTGAAAAGGGGAAAAGGAAAGTATGTCATTTTATCATTATATGTTGATGATATTGCTGATAGTTGGAAATGATATTGGATATGTGAATGAAGTTAAGAAGTATTGTCATCACAATTTGATACAACGGATATGGGAGAAGCTGAGTGCATATTAGGGGTGAAGATCATTAGAGATCGTCCTAAAAGACTTTTGGGTATATCACAAGAGTCTTATATCAATAAGATGTTATATCATTTCAGCATGTCTAATTACAACATAAAACATACACCTATTGTGAAATGTATTGTTTTGAGCAAAAGTATGTGCCTCAAAACTCCAAAGAAAATAGCTAAAATGAATAAAAAATCATATGTCATTGCTATTGGTAGTTTAATGTATACTATGTTGTGTACACATCATGATATCAACTATGATGTTGGCTTAGTGAGTCACTTCTAGTCAAACCCAGGACCGAGACATTGGAAGACGGTAAAAAGGATATTCATATATCTGAAGGTGACAACAAATTATTGTCTGTATTTTCAAGAATCAGATATGAGTCTGAAAGGTTATTCAGATGTAGATTGGGCTAGGGACCTGGATGATAGGAAATCCACATCATACTATGCGTTCTTACTGAATGGTGGCACCATCTCATGAAACAGCAAGAAACAAGCTTGTGTAGTTTTGTCAACTATAGAAGCTGAATATGTAGCATATTCAACGGCCATATATTCAGTGACTGTGCAAGAAGCAATCTGGTTGAGAAGATTCCTGAAGCATCTATCTGAAAATTGCTGAGGATAGTGGGAGTTCAGTAGCTGCCTACTGTGATAGTCAAGCTGCAATAACTTTTTTCAAGGATCATAAATATCGTAGCAAAGGTAAGCATATAATTATAAAATATAACTTTATAGTGATATTGTGGCTAAAAGAAAAGTAATTCTTGAGTATGTCTCTACATGTGCTATGTTTGTAGATCTTTTTACTAAGCCAATGAAAAAAAAGTCATTTAAATAATATGTAAAGTCTTTAGGAGTTCGTAGAATGTAACAACATTATAAGTACAATCAGATATTGTGATTTGATTGTATAATTTGCCATAATTTATTCAGTGTATATGATTTCGTTACATTCATATAAGATCTCGATGAGCATGTTGGCAGGTTGAGATTGGTCTACTCACATGGACAATTATCTATGTTTGCTGAGTACAAATAGAGGTAAGACCGTTATTAATGGGATAACTTATGTAGCTGTGAACAAAGACAGATCCATAAGTTAAGGTTGCCTTAATAACTGTGTCAAGTTGAGATCATTTATGTGTTAATAATGATCGAAGTAAATGAACCCACCATTTACTAAACCTGTTGAAAGCCAGATTGGAATTCATATGTTGAATTTAGGGTTACACATTAGGTATGTCTAATCAAAATCTATACGATATTAAATTTGAGGAAAACATGTGTTTTTTTTAATAAAGAGAATAATATCGTAGCATGTGATTTATACCATATGTGCTATTGCGACAATAAAGGTAGTAAGAGAATGGATCTATGTTTCTCTACTATGTGAGACTTTGGAGATTATAAGTTAAACTTAGTTGTGTTCTTAGTGACTATTTAGCTATTTACTTGACTATGGATGATTCAGTTTATGAAATATAACTAGGAAAGCGACTGATTAGAATGAATAGATTCTAGCTAAAAAGGAAGATTGAATAGATTTACATCTTTAGATATTATTCATTGATCGATCCATTTCTGTTATGTATAGAAATGATTGTGAATATTGAATATGGAACATGCTCTTGATATAATAGTCATTATAAGAGATTAAAGATATTCATATTGTAAATAAAAATTATTTAATCTAGGTAAATAGCAAGACATGAATATCTCCAAGATAATGATTGTGTGCCACTAGGAGATTAGATGTATCCTGGAGAAAGGCTATGTGCCACCATGACAGAAAGGTTATGTGCTATTATGAGAATGTCTCTGATTTATTTGGAAGAACGACTAAATAAAGTGTAACAACTTTGTTAGCATTGATTGCTCAAAGCCCGAATATGTAAAGTGTAACAATTTTCTTAGCATCTATCACTCAGTATGCTTGCTATCACACGAATCATTTTCTCTAAGTATGGATTGAATGTTCTGATATTGTCTTTGTGACTAAACTCTTATATAGTCTATGTGACTTATTTAGTCTTTGTGACTGACTGGTCTTAGTGATTTACTTGGATGAACTAGTATTAGTGATTTTCCTTGGACGAGTGGGAGATGTAGGAAATGGGAATGTGGACTTGCCCACGTTGCCCACTTTCTTAAGGGAAACAAGTCCCTTTTACCTTTGGGATAATTCCCATTATAAAGGGTGTGCCCAAAGGTGGTTCACGAGAGGGGTGTGGAAGAACGAAAGGAAGAAGAACATCCAAGGCTGTGAGATTTGACTTATGGAATCATCGAGAAGTATTTGTGATCGTAACCTTCTCACGACGACAAAAGACAACTTCCTCCATCCAATATTTTGTTCCTCCTTCAAATTCGACCATAACAAGGTATAGTTTATTATTTTGTACGGTAAATTTGAATTATAATTCTAAGTTCTCAGTTGCATTAAAGATGAGACAAGGGTTTTTGTGAGTGAGATGAGGTTGTAGAGGCCGTCGGGCAACAATTTTCAGAGATCCACGTAGTTCCAAATCAATTAGAATTTTTTTTTAAGTATCTAGACTCTTACATACTCCAACAACTATCGTCCTAAATATTTTATCTCATTCAAAAAAAAAATACCCCATACACGGTAATGAGATTTAAACAAAAAATGCTATTTGTAAAGATGATTAATCCAGCTCCATTAAAATTGTTTACTGGCAACCAGAGAAATTAAAAAATATTAATGAAGATTTATTAAAATAATTAATATTCTTAGACCCACTTTTACGACAGAAAAATCCTTAATAATGTGCCAAAATTAAGATTCAAAATTTAAATTTCTTAATTATCGATTAGAAGATCTAATGCACCCCTTAATAAACATCCAAATATAAAGTTTTGATAGGGTCGTAAACAATTAATCATTTTTTATCTTTTGGGAAAAATGATTATCATTTTAAAAGGTCACATTTTTTTAAAAAATAAAATAGTCAACATAGCTCTCTACTATATTTATATAATAAAAAATATTATACATAAATACAATTTTATATTTAAAAAATTCTTAATCAATTTAGTTTACAATTTTTAAGCTTGATTAGAAATGTGGGAATCCATTTATAATAATTCAAGTTTAATAATTTTGATCAAATTAATAATTTCTTTAATATAAAAAAATTCTATGTATAATATTTTTGATAAATTCGAAACAATTTATTTTAATACGTTATAACAATTATTTTGTAGTTGTTATAATAATAATTGATATTTTTAAAATAAAAATATATTGAGATATTATTTTATTTTGTTTTAAAAAATATAATCTTGTTATAATTCTAATAATTAAGATTTCTTTTTTGCTTTTTAATTTTTACCTTTTTTTCAATCCTCTATTTTACAAAGGTAAAAATAAAATAAAATAGATTTTTTTTATTCCCATTCCTCTAAAATAATCTAATATATTAATTAATTAAAGAATTCATCCGTCATGCTCGCATATAATTCTAAAATTTTATGCGTCTAATCGGTGGATTTCATCTCCGCCTGTTTTTATTTCGACTCCCCAGGTCTTTCGCTCTAACTGCTCCCGCTCTCACTGCTCCCTTGTTTCCACTGCGATTGAATTGAAACCCCAATTGTTCGTTTCCTTCGTATCTTTGCCGTCGCCCTCCTCGCCCTTCCATTGTGCTTTTCCCTAATGGAGATGCGGCCATACGGGGGCGGGATCGGAGGGAAGCTTCGCCGGAAGCCGCTCCGTAAGGTGGCGAAAACGCCATACGACCGACCGGCGACCTCCGTCTCCGGCATCAGGGATCCCGAGGAGGGAAGCTGGCTGGGGAGGCTCGTCAATAGCGTGTCCAGACTCTTCTCCTCGGTGTTGCCCAAACGTCTTTCTGCGAGGCCGGTCCAGGGAGTTCCAGTTATAGGTTGGAGACCTGAATCTGTCTTCTTGGAATTTTCCCATTCCAGTTCTTGAGTCTGGGATTGCTTTTTTTGGGATTTTTCCCTAGGGTTTTGGCTCCCTTCTTTGTTTATTGTGAATTTATTAAAAAATCGTATTATTTTCTGATCGATTGGTGTGACCGTGGTTAGGGGTTTAACTAACATCTAGTCATTGGTGAATTACACACTTAAGTATGAGTCTCTCTCTCTCTCTCTTTTTCTTTTTTCTTTTTTCTTTTGTGTGTCTAAATGCGTATATTGAGCTTCAATCTTTGGAGATTAGCTTGCTTATCTGCAGCCGGATGCCTTGTTTACTTATTTTTTGATTCCATGAGTTCAGTTGATTGCTTTACCTTAGTATCTTCCTTGATGACAATCAATCTTGAAATTCCCTCTAGCTTAATTATTGAGAATTTGCTTACGAAGTTAATTTGTTATTTAGTTCATATAGTAATGCAAATCCATTTGTTTAAAGATGCACGGTTTGTTTAGGCAACTATTGATTATCTATGCGGATATTATCATATGTTTGTCTTCAAAGCTAACTATTTTTTGTCAACATGGTATAAATTTCATTGTTTTCTTTGGACTCGGTGCAACCTTTTGAAAAGTTTCAGGAAGCCATTATGGTTATATTTTGCCTGCATATTTCATTTTTTTTTGTTTCTCAAAGTAATGTTTTTCTTCAAAATAATATGGTTCTTTACCATGTTTAGGCGTCGAGAAGCTTTTAGATGTTTATGTACATCCACATAGTTTGAGATGCAAACTATTATACCTTGTCTGTATCAACTATGACCCCTTATTAAATTTAGCATGAATATTGTCTTGGTCCAATGTCAAATGCCTATCAATTTATTGACTACATAAATAGATTACCCATTCCTGTCAGCAAGGGAGTTAATCTTTTCATGCAATATGTGGTCATAGCGTTGACAACTTATTTACGTTGGTGGATAAATTGGAAGTAAGAGGAGATAAATAGTATAAAAGGGTAGTCCGATACATGAAGCTCCCGTTAATGTGGGTCCTGGGGAAGGGTCACCTACATTAGGTCTATTGCACACTGTCTTATCTTGCATTGCAAGAGGCTGCTTTCGTGACTCGAACCCGTGACCATAAGGTCACATGGAGCAACTTTACCATTGCGCTTTGTGGTCAAACGAAGCAATTTTACCGTTGCGCTAAGGCTCCTCTCAAGATAAATAGGATAAGGAAAAAAAATGATATTTCATTTTTTGGTTCCTTATACTTTGTTTGCCCTCTTCTCTTGTGTTCTTCTTAACAAGCTTTGAATGCCTTAAGGATCCCCAACTAGAAGTTGACAAGTGTTATTTTGTGAGATTCCACTGCATGGCTCAGATGTGTGTGCAAAGTGCAAACCTCAATACCTTATACAATTTCTCTACATCACCACAATGACTTATATGCTTGCTTGAGATACTAGGCACAAGCAATCTGTGAGTAGGTTCTCAAAAACAGATTTGGAGTGAATGCATGGACCATTACTCATGAGGGCCATTTTTGAAATTTTACGTTGGTAATTCCAAGGTGCTAGGATTGTTGAATGCTCGATTTTGGAAACTCGTCGAGTCTCTCTATAAGTACAATATGAGAAAATTGTTTTCAACAAAGTCCTGCAAGTGAGCAACTTAGTACAATGTTGCATGCTATTATTTCAAATCTAGTTTTCTTGGTGGCAATTGGGCACCTTTGATGTTACAACCCATGATTGGGCAATTTCCTTACCATGACCTCTGTCACTCAAACTCATTGTTACTCCCTGCCTTACTGATGTCAACACTACACGATACTAGTATGGGTATAAAAACGAGCTTATGAGTTGAAATTGTTGAGGAAGAAACAAAAAGTGGGAGAAAGAAGAAGACACAAACGAGGAAACTTAACTCCTTGCAGGTAGCTAGCATCGCACTGGGGAGAAGCTTTGTAAGCAGGCTCGTGTCTTAGGCAAATTTGTGCAAGAAAGAGAGTCTAGCTGCAACTTCGCTTATGGTGGGTGGTGTTGTTGCACAGGCCAGGAAGGGCAAGAAGGGCGAGGAATGAGAATCATGAAATATGATGAAGAAGGTTAGTGTAAAATTAAGGTTATACAATATACAATATAAGATATATTTTAATTTATAATTGATATTATATAATATTTTGAATCATAATATAACATAATATTTCTTATGACTGATAACTTATAATAAAAAGTCTTATGTTATATGATGTAACACTAATATAGCACAACTTAAATTATATCTTATAACTTAAATATAACTTATATAACTTAAATTTGTGTATATAAGTTATATATTTTATAACTTAAATTATAGTTTTATTACAAAATTAAATATTTATTTATTTATTGTTAATATATTGAATTATAATACATACATATATGTATATATCTCATCTTTTAATTCATTCATTAAGAAATCATTAAATATATTTAGTTAATATATTTGTTTTAGCTATATTATTGTCTTATCCTTGTACCCCTATCATAAAATTGGACTCTTTATTGACGAATCCTTGTGTCTCAAGTCTCAACTTTGAGAAAATCATATGTTTTATGTTTAGATCCATACCTGTGTGTTTAATGTTTGTATCTGAGTTCAAGTAATATAGACCATGATAGTGTTTCTGTGCTCTGAGGTTACAAATACTATATGTGGCTGAAGATCCCATGCAATCACTATTATTTTGCATGTTAAGGCTTACATCAACGTTGCAATTGTGAGACCAAGTCTTAATTTTTTGCCCATTAGTTCCCTCCAATTACACATGAAAACTTCTTCAGCACTATCTATTTTGGAGAGAAAGTTGAGGAAGAATTGAAAGGTAGGGGAAAACAAAACATCCTAGCTTTCTTCCCAAATCTTTTTCATGAAATTGGAAATAAACTCCACTTCTTTCTCTCCTCTTGTAAATTTACTGTCTTCCCATCACTTCCCTCTTTTACATGTTGGTTGACCATGCTTTGCTATCATCACTCAATGATCTTCTGCCACATATGGTCTGTCTGCCATTGCTGCATCTGTCCATTCAGTGGGTGTTTTGACCCATGGTGACTGAAGGGAGCAGCAAGAGGAAAATGACAAAGGTAAAATCACCGTTCGTCAATTTCAAAATTTCTTCCTTCCTGTTTTTTTTTTTTTGAGCAAACAACGTTCCTCCCTTTCTAAATTATCTATCTTATTTTATCTTTCTCCCTTAGGTTTTTTCCTCTTGAGTACCATATCCTACTAATCTCCGTGATTCTTTAGGACCTCTTGTCTCTCTGTGCTTCTTGATAAGTTGGAATCATTGACATCTACACTCTAGTTAATATTGTTTAAGCTGCTGTATTTTTTTGCTACCTTTTTCTTGCAGTACACTATACCTATTGCCTTTACAATTTGAAGAGGTTCAATTCAATAATTAACTATCTCATTGTCATCCAACTGATAGATTGTTAAAGTTGTTGGTTATAATTACATTTGATTCTAGTTCAAGTTTCTTAATTGGTACATAATTAATCAAGTTGAGTGAGCTCTAGTTGTAAACCAGTCAGCCTTGAGCCTTTCATGGACTTGGTGAAACTTCCATTTGATTGTAATTGAAGCTTTGCAGTTCTAACATAATCAGTCAAGTTGAGTGTGCTTTACTTGTAAATAAGCCAGTCTCGAGTTTACATGAGCTTGGTGAAACTTAGATAAGTCAAATTTAAACATGAATTTATAATTGAATCACATTCTAGCTTGATAATAGTTGAAGCTGAACCTGAACAAAGGAAAGCTTGAATTGCTCCGTTTGTATATTATTCAGCCCAAGTCCTATGTTCTATAAATTTGGCTAGGGCTGTCATAACTTCTTTTCAAACATTAGAAGGGTGCGCTGATTTTCTTGTAACACAATTTTAAGATTTTTGTTTCCATAAAACACGGGTGGTATCCTTTGGCTGCTTTTTTATTGGGGAGTTTATATCTTGTATGATGCATTTAGAAAACAGGTTTTTCATTGCTACTTGTGGCAGTTTGTGAACGTCTCACTTGCACTAAAGCTTTACCAGTTTCTTGATAGGATTGGTTGCTTCATTGACCTTTTTCAGTAGTTAAAATTGAAAATGAGTCTTTCCTTAGGTGTGATTGTTTCCACAAAATATTTATTTCAATTAGTAGTCATATATAACCTTTGGATTGCATATGCAGGTGGGACCTCTTTGTCTCAATCTGCACAAGTTACTGGAGCAATTTCTCATGTATGTAGCAAAAAGTCTAGTTTTCAACTGAATGCTTTCCCAAGTTCACAAGGTTCTTATGTTACAACCATTAGATAAGAAATATTTTAGTAATTAGAAATGCAAACTTATTAAATAACAATGATGATAATTGTTTACTTCTTTATAATAAATTCATTGACTAAGTGATTTTTTTTTGTTGCTATGACTAAGAATTGTTTTATGTTAAATTCACTGAATTTCTGAAGATTTTTCTTCATTGAAAGTAGCTTATGATAATGGAATGAGACTAATTTTGTGGTATTAAGTTGATCATAAACAACACTAAACAAAGTGTCGCTGATTGAGGCCCATGTATGCAATAGCATCATTTTGAGCTTTTCTCATGCTAAGGCCTCCATCCTTGGATTACACATGAATTGTCCTCTTTTTCAGTTTGTTACAAGTAAATACCAATGAGTTTTGACACTTTTTTTTTAACAATTAGTACACAAGCAAAATGCCTAGTGTAATCTTTATGTTTTTATGGAACTTTATTAGAGAAAAAAACAAGTCTTAAAGTGCTCAACATATGGTAATCATGATTATTTGAGGACTTAGGAGGAGTCAACATTAGGAAGATTTGAGTTTCGGGAGAGAACACAAGGATTGTTAGTTGGTTTGCACGTGAGCAAGGTTGATTACAAATTCAGATGTGTAACAGATAATGCATTGGTTTTGATTAAACCAGTGTAGCTCATTTGCTTTGTTGAGGATTTACAGTACATGTATAATATATAGGAGGCTATTTGTATATCTGTCATCCCATACAACATACATCGTTGTGCAAGCTAGGTTCTCCTATCGACGCTCCTATTTGAGGCATCACATCACCGACCCGCACTTTAGCGTCATCACCCTTTTTGGCATTTGTGAATGAAAAGTGTCAACATCTCCATCCACTTTGATGCTTCATCGTCCTTCAGTGTCGATTGCATCATTGTGGCAACCGCACGTAGGTGATGCTAGGAATTAATTTGAATTTGAATTTGAATTTTTGAGTCTCGATTGATTTTGGTAATTGTCCAATTTAGGTGTCAAAGTTTTATATCTTTGGCAATTTACCATACGACGCACTTATAAAAATACTCAATATGCACATGTAACTTCCATATTTACCTAAGAGACTTTTTTTATTGAAATATCCTCCCTCTTATTACATCTGTTATTCCAACTTGAACTGGACCAAACCGAAAAAAATCTCACCTTGGGAAAAAAAAACTTCAGTAGCTCGCGACTATCTAGACTGCAAGCATTCTCAGCCGCGAGTGTGCTGCCAAGCGGTCGTGAAATCATGGCAAGCCTGTCATGATTCCGCGATCAGACAACAAGCATTCGTGGTGGACACAATTTTGCAACTTGTGGCGATTCAATTTATTGAATCTGGTAAAGTTACAAAGGAGATTTGCCCCGCCAATCCATTGATCACAGCCAAATCTTGTGGCAATTCAACATCGATCATCTTGGTATAAGCGTATGCTCTTTCAAATTTTACTTTTTCTTATTTAGATGGTAAATTTAAATTTCTTACACTAAATAAGTTTTTCTCACAAATTTCATATGTTTCATCCATTCATAAAAAAACTCAAAATCTCTATCATAATTTCTAACTTATTTATTTGTAATTCACCCAAATAATACCATCATTAATTTTATTTATCATCTACATATTTTTGCATTGTGATTATGCATTATGTTTATTGCATTACTTTATAATCCTTGTTAGTTGATATGATATTGTCCTACTTTAGGTGTCAAGGTTTACTATTGTTTATTTATTAAGAGTATCTTTTGATGCGGTAGTAGTTTAATCGGGGATGTTTTATTTTTCAATTATTGTTTTTTTTTATAAAAATGATATTCAAAAGATAAGTTCTAACTTACCCTAATATATCAAACTTATGAAAACTTAAATCAACTTTAAAATTTTGAAACTCTGGAACAAAACTAATTCTAAAATTAAGCCTGAAAATTTAGATACATCATTCTCCCCACCAAAGGAACTGGAGTACTTAACTCCATTCTAGGTAAGTTGTTAATATCTTTCTTCTGATGTTGTTTCTAACTTTGTTGAACATTTTTTTTTTTCATTATCTTCCCTTGGCCTTACTGAGTATTGATTTTCTTTCTATCTTATTTTGATTCCTGAAGAATTGAGTTAACATATAATGATCGAGGCTTAAATGTTTCTAATTTAATATGTGAACTTTTTAATAATCATTATAATTTCTTTCAGCCTTTGCCTTTGATACCATTTGATATAACACTAGAATTAATAAAACTTGCAGAGAGCTTTCATATCAAAACTAATACCACATATAGGGATAACTATTTCATACAAAGAAAAATTTCACACAAAGAAATCTCACAATTAAGAAGAGGTTTATTAAAATCGAAAAGTTAACTTAGAAGAGGGTATATAGGGTCTTTTTTATAAAACAACTTAAGATCCTAGTCTTCTCAATTAATTTTTAAGATGATAAAGCCTTACCATATGCAGCTTAAAACTAACTCTAAACTTATGCTCTAAATTTTAAACTTCCTCTCTAGGAGGGGAAAAACACTATGGAGGACCTGATGCAAGTAGTTATTGGGGGTTTTGTTTGATTTGATTTGACTCAAATTGCTTGGAAATTGGAATGTAGCACATCCTCAAAATTTTTTAGGCTTGTATATGCGGATTGCATAGATTACTTGACCTTGTCTATGAAGAAACAATAATTTGGGACCACGTATGCTATATTCAATGTACTTTTACCAATTATATACTTTTGATCATCTCCTGCATTACTTTTTAAAACACTAAGTTTACAATTTGGTAGTACTTGGTCTCTGGTAAACAGGAGTAAGATAATCACATTTGAGTGGTAGTATTGTTTTGAGCATATGGCATAGTTCACAAATTAGTAATATTATCTTCAATCAGAATCCTCTTGTCAGCAAATTTCTAAAGTTGTTTTACTTGAATCTTCACTGGCATTATTGGGAAGATATAAAATGTGCAATTATTGTTGCCATAAGCCTATAAATTAAATTTTTGGACTAATTTTAATGGTTGACGTGTGGGATATTATCATGTCGGGATGCGCAATGCATAGTCAGAAATTGTCCAATAAGTAAGAAGTTTGATGAATTTGTGAACAATTTAATACTCATACCAAACTGCAACCTCATGTGCTCCTTAAGTCCTACCAAGTGTCAAGGTAGGACTATTGGGGTTGGTCTATGATGCTTTATTTCTCCAAGTCAGATTGTTTCTGTGATTTGGAACCTGGTGCGTCACATAGTGGTATTTTTACCCAATCTCCATGCATGGATTTGAAAGGATACTAATAAAAAGACTTGACACTGTATATGATGAACCTGATGTTTATAACTCGATAATTCAGTAACACATTTCAAGGTCCTTATTTGTGAATACTTGTTTGCCATGCAGGAGCTCTCAGGTGAACTACCAGAAAATAAAATCAACAACCAAAACATTGCAGCAAATAATCCTGCAGACAATACAATTTTGGAATTTGAACAATTTATTAAGCAGAAAAGCTTCACAAGGCAAGTACCTTACGCCGTTCTTCTCCTTGAAATTCATTGTCATCTGGAACACCTCAATACTAGAGTTATTAGTAAGGTTGAGCTTCTTGGATTCCTTCATTCTGTATCAACACAGTTTTTATCCTTCTGATTATAAAGTTGCTATGGTTGTAGAGAGGAAGATTCTTTGGTTGCCATTTCACATCATCCTTTAATTACAACTTAGAGGCTTCTTTGTTAATTCTTGTATCTTTAATCCTAATCTTCATAACTTTGTGTGGGAATGTTCTTCACCAGCTACCTATGCATGCATCTAGTAGAGTTGATTTCCATGTCATCCACTGGATCAGTTACCTGCATTTTTTTCCCTTACATCTACGTGCCCTTGTCATGTTTTCCTATTATTTGACTTCAGTTTGGAAGAATGAACCAGACTCAAGAAATTGATCATATGCATCTAAAGCTTTTGTTTGGCTATTTAAGTTTTGTTTTTTTTAACTCCTTTTATTCCTAATACCAATCCTTTTTGTCTTTTAACAGAGCTCAATGTGAGCATTTGATAAGTATACTGCAGTCAAGAATTGTTGATTCAGATTCGAAGAAATCTGGAGCAAGTGGCATGAAAAATGATGACGTAGTTGTTCCTCTGCGAGCAACAATATCTCACCAGGAATCTGTGAGTTCTTTAGCTATCTTATTCTTCAAAAAAACATTATCATTCATTTCATCTGATTTCAGTGATAACTCATATATTTCTTTGGATTTAGTATATACTCCTGTGAAAATAGATAATGCCAGGAATAACCTAACATTGTCCAGAGAATTGACCTGCAATCTCCTCTATGTTATCCTTTATCTTCCTAACATTGCTTGTACATTTTATAGATTCCTGATGATCATACTGTTCCATCAGTCGAACTTGCAAGAGAATATATGCGCTTCAAGATCTCAAATGCATCTCCTTTGCATCAAAATTTGCAGAACCATATGTTTCATGAGAATAAACAAGTGCAAAGTAATTCAAATTCAGCAAAAAAGTTCAGCCTTAATGGTCAAAAGCCTCCCATTCTATCTCATGTATCTGCTGAGATTCCTGAAAATAAGTATTTCACTCCAGGATCTGTTCGAACATCTGGAATCTATAAAATGGCAGGGTCTTCTTATGTTAAGGTTTGTGATGCTCCTGCCTGCATAATGTGTCTGGATATAGAGAAATGATTTTTTTTTTCATATGAAATCCCCTCTCCTGAATATTTCTGGGGATTATTGTTCTCTGCTAATTTAGTTTTTCTGCCATTTAGGGTGAGGGATCTTCCAAAGATGGTTATGTTGGGTCCTTGTCTCTTAAGACATCAGGCACCAATCAAAATGTGGGACAGGTAATTTACTGGTCTTAAGTCTGTTACTTTTTGTTTTGTGATGATGTGTATTGTTGTAACTAAGGCCATTGCTACTGTGTAGCCTTATATCCAATTTAATGCCGTGTTAGATCCATCTAACTGACCCTAAATTGTTAGGCTAAACAGGCTATTTGTTGCTGTTGAATGATGATGATGGTATTTTCATGATAAATATCTAAAAAACATTTAGCTTTTCACATTGTTCTACATTAATTCTCTGGTAGGTAGGATTGCTAAAGCACTTTGCCAGGTCCTTTATCTCACCTAATTGCCAATTATTCAACAAAGTTAAACAATTCACATTTTAGATATTGTATAAAGTAGCTAATTTTGTGCAAAAGTAGACTATAATAAAGTTTAAAACTTATGGAATTTCCATGTCATTTAAAGCTAAGAACTGAAAAAAAATGATATCCACAGGATTTCTAAAATTAGAAAGAAAAACAAAAAAAATCTGTGATTTAGGTTATATTAGATGTTTGGAAGACAAAGGTGTAGATGAAACAATCAAGAGAAATAAATGTTGCAGATTATTTAATAGCACTTTATGAAACATCTAACTTTGCAGATTAAAAATTATGGCAAGTCTATGAATGATAGTTCTGATATTAGATCAAATGGTTTTGAAGAAACTTTAGGGAACAAATAAATTGTTTTTTATATGAATAAAGCTGAAGTCAATGTTTCTTAATGGTAAAGTGATTAAATTGCTAAGTCACACTATGAAATTTTTTGAATATCTTTTATTATTAGTCCGGTCCATGACAAATTAACCCGGTCATGGCCGGTTTCAAGCCTGGATAAAAGAGGATGGTTGCGTTAGATTGCCAGCCGACGTTAAACTAAGGTAAATATTCAATGAATGAATCCATTAAATTTTGTGCTAATGCTAGGTTGTTCTTGGGAAGGAACGCGTTGTAGGGACCGTTATATCTTCAGAAGTCGGGTGTAATCTTAAATATGCAAGAGTTCGTGTTGCAGGCGTATCGGCAATGACCTCTACATTTCCATGAGAACTTGGGTGTAATGTTAAATAGACAAGAGTTTTTACACCATAGGTTTGATAAGAACAAATATTATAGGAAAATTAATAGTCTAAGATTTAGAACATAGAATATAGGAACCCTCACTGATAAAGTAATGGAGGTAGTAGATACAATTATTAAGAGAAAAATTAGTATTTTGTGTGTGCAAGAGACAAAATGGGTAGGCGAGAAGATAAAGATGATAGAGAACTCGGGTTTTAAGTTATGATACAAACAAGAAATGGAGTGAGTATTGTTGTAGATAATTCGTTAAAAGATGACGTTGTAAGAGTAGTTACAGAGGGGATAGAATTATAACTATAGTTGGTGAACGAAACTATGAACGTAATTAGCATATATGCATCTCAAGTAGGATTATATGAAAATACCAAATCAAGGTTTTGAGATGACCTAGATGAAGTATTACAAAACACTCTGTAAAATAAAATAATTTTAATAGGAGACGATCTAATTGAGTATGTTGGAGTGAAAAATGAGAAATATGAGAGGGTGCATGAGGGTTATGGGTTTGGAACAAGAATGAAGAAGGGAAAACTATATTGAATTTTTTAATAGCATATGACCTTATACTAGCTAATACATTTTTTAAGAAAAGAGAAAACACTTCATCACGTTCAAAAGTGAGAATGATAAATCGTAAATTGACTTTCTTATAGTTAGGAAGAGGGATAGAAAGATTTGTAATGATGACAAGATCATCCATAGAGAAAGCATAACTATCCAATATAAGTTAGTAGTGTTGGATATTCGTCTCAAACATAATCTCAGTAAAAGAAAAATATACACAATTCTTAGAATTAAGTGTTGGAAGTTAAAAAATGGGAAGCAAAGCATATTTAAGGAGAAGGTAGAAGTACAAGCAGTAGGTGAAATATACGGTGATTCTAATACGATATAAGATAAAATAGTATCAAAGTTGAAAATAGTAGTTAAGATTGTACTCGATGAGTCAAAGGGGCATGCACCACCAACTAAGGAATCTTGGTGGTGGAATGAGAAAGTATAGAAGAAAGTGAAGGAAAAACGAATTATATATTTGTAAAACAAGAAATTTTTTTAAAAAATATACAATAGCCAAGAAAGAGGCTAAGAAAGTAGTGAATGAAGCAAAAAAATGAAACTTTTGAACGGTTATATCGACAATTGGATTAAAAAAAGGGGAAAGAGACATTTATATAACAACTAAGTGAGAAAAAGGAAGACAAGAGATCTTATCCAAATAATATCTATTAAAAATGAATACAATAGGGTACCAGTAAATGATGGAGAAATAAAAGAACGGTGGTAGAGTATTTTCATCACCTTTTAATGAATGTTTAGGTGACCAACTTAACTTAGATAATTTAAGTAGGTCAAATGAGTATACAAATTAAAATTTTTATCGTAAAATTCAAATTTTAAAAGTAGAACAAATTTTAAATGGAATGCAAAATAAACAAGTAACTAGATATTCCTATAGAGGTATGGAAGTGCATAGGGAAACAATGTATTGAATGACTTACAAAATTATTTAACATGATATTGAAAATAAAAAAAACCTAATCAATAGAGGATAAGTATTCTAATTCCCTTATATAAAAATAAGGTAGATCTATAAAATTGTACAAACTATAGGGGGATTATACTGAGTCATACTATGAAACTTTGGAAAAGAGTCATAGCAAAAAGATTAAGGAGAGCACAGTGATCGAAATTAATTTGAGTTCATGCCTAGATGGTCAACAATAAAAATTATACATCTTTTTAGACAATTAATTGAAAAGTATCATGAGCAAAATCAAGATCTACATATAATATTCATTGACTTAGAAAAAGAGTCCCAAGAGAAATTATATGGAAAATTCTAGAAAAGAGAGGTGTTAGCGTAACATATATTGAACTAATTAAGGATATGCATAAGGATGTAACGACCAAAGTGAAGAGGGTTACATTAGCTCTAAGTCTTTATCTTTTTACACTAATCATGGACTATGGACGAACTTGCAGGATAGAGTATCGTGGTGCATGTTGTTTGTCGAACTTACGGGACACATTTAAGATAGAGTACCGTGGTGCATGCTGATAATATTATTTTGTATGAAAATATGATATTAGAGTTCGAGCTTGAAAAATATATTTGATTCAGATTCGATTCAAAGCTTGAAAATACAAATGATTTTTGGCTTGAGTTTGGTTGGAGTGGTTTGAACCTTGATTTGAGTAGAATCAAACTATAGCTCGAAATGACCTAAATTTAAGTTGAGCTTTAGTTATTCGAACCTTAATTTGAGTATATTTAAACTGAAATTGTGTAAAAATAAACAAAATCCGGTTTGAATTCAGTTCACGAGTGACTTGTGAACAATTGAATAAAATATTGTGGGTTTGAATATGACTCGAAAAAATTATTGAACATGTTCGAGTTCGGTTTGAATTCAGTAATTTCGAATACTAATCAAATATTCTTTGAGCCCGCTCGAAAAGCTTGCGAACAGGCTCGATTCCTTTGCACCTCTAGTTTTGCGAGACACTATTAATGCATTATTTATATCGATATAGATATTTTGGATTAAAATAATAACATAAAATAATAAAACATATATAATCATTAATATTTGATATTGTAATTTTTTATTATTGAAAAATTTACGTACTTAGCAAAAAATATCTTTTCCCATTTGGTTGTCTCACCTTCCATTGATTATATCATCATAACGTTAATAATTGTTTGACAATATAAGTACATTTTGATTTCCATGAATTAAGTAGTAGACATTGCCCATTTGTGGTTTCTTGTCGATAGCAACCTTGCAAACAATATTATGCAAGAACACTATTTCTATAAGAATCTCAAGAATGTAGTCCTAAAATTAACATATAGAATAAATTTTAGTGTCTCGCTGCCCTTAGTGGTGCTAAAGTATTGTGATACTTTCCTATCCTCACAAGTGAATATGACCTTCAAGCTGTCATTTTTTTTAGATGACTTTAACATAAGAAAGTGAGTTGTAAACCTAATTACTCCGGATTATGGAATCTTTTTGTCAATAATCATTAGTTTATAAATCCAATGATAATTCTAGTAGAACTTTGTTAATGGTTACGCTTTTTTCACTATTCTTTTCAGTATACCAAGATTATCAATATTTGTCATCATCAAATCAATATACATGTTGCATATGATATCCAGAAGACCAGAACCATATTGGATGTTGTTGGTCCTACAACTCTTTGATCTTGTTAAAGCTGGCATCTTTGTTTAAGGCCAACCACACTCTATACTCTATATATCTTTTGAACTGCATTATCTATTAAGCTATTTATGTAAGATGTAATATAATATTTTGCAATTGCATCAATAAATCAATGAAATATCTCTTTCTATTGTAGTATACTAGAAAGTTAATACTCATCCACATTGGTTCTATCCAACTATCATGTTGTAGAAAGTTGGGAGGGGTGACCTGTCAAAAAATTGGATTGGGGTTTAGTGGTGTTGCTTTGGCACTCACTTATGAAGAGACTGCCCTGCATTCGAGAGGGAAGGGAGCGTTAGAGAGATGGGTTAGGTTATGAGCTATGGGGTAAAGTTATTCAGAGTAGAACTTATATAGTTGTATATAATTTACAAATGCAAAGATTAAAGACAAGTGTTCTCAACTGACAAAAGAATGATTAGCCTTGACCAACCCACAACCTAGAGACTCAATCAACCTAGATATTGATATTTTTTAGGTTTAGTTTTGCATGGTGTGTTTCTTGAAATTTTTGAGTGGATAAAGATTAGACCTTTGACTTTAATATTCAAAATTGATGAAAATAAATATATGATTAGATAGTTAAAATAGAAATCCATGAAGAATGATGCTCAAAATCCTACTAATTTGGAGGGTAGACCCAAAAAGAACTTCAAATATGTTCCTGATTGGGTCTGTCTTTTCTTATGAAAAATCTGTTAAGGTTAGGTTTTTGTTTTTTCCCCAATTCCAAAAAGCTTTGGCTTGTTTTGGATTTATATCAAATTCTAAGACTTTTACTCTCCTTTCCATCACTAGACTCTAGCGTTAATGTAATTCAAGATTGCTTCTATTGGATATTAGTCTTCAAAATAACTTGTACAAGAAATCTCTTTAACCTAATTAACTAGCAACTTTTAATTTGTCTAGCTTGAGCCTGTACATGTTAAAACTTTCCTATCTACATTTTCACCATATTATGAAAGATTGATAATGGCTTCTACACTACTACAATCCGGGGTGTAAACGAGCCGAGCCTAGTTGTGTTCAAGTTTGTTTATTTACTTATTGAACTTGTTTATTAAAAATCCTATCGAGATCGAGTTATTTTATTGAGCTCAACTAACAAGATTAGTGAAGGGGAGCCTTGGCGCAACGGTAAAGTTGTTGTCATGTGACCAAAAAGGTCACGGGTTCGAATCCTGGAAACAGCCTCTTGCAAAAAGTAGGGTAAGGCTGCGTACAATGGATCCTTCCCCGGGACCCCGCATGGCGGGAGCTTCGTGCACCGGGCTGCCCTTAACTAACAAGATTAGTGCTCTTATAAATTAGGTTAAACATTTATTTAAATTTGTTCATGAAATTTTCATGAACTTTATTTATGAACATTAACGAGCCAAGCTTACTAGTGTTGAAGCTTGTTTATTTTATATAATTTTTTTATTATTGAAGTAATATAAACGAGCTTTATCGACTCAAACACCAAGCTTATTCACTAATGTCCCGTACATTTGCAACCCTAGCTACAGGAAAGGACATATATTGTGTCTTGTAACTTGGGACACTTGTTGTGATTTTTTTATTATTATTTTGTTTTTATTAGGATTGCATGAGCAGAATGTTAGTTCATTAAATTTTGTATATAATGTGTGATCACTTAAAAGCTCAAACGATCTCCTTCTCTGTAGGTGTTGAAACGAAGAAATTCAACATTGTACGATAAATTTCGATCAACTTGTCCCATACGAAGAGTTCGTCAAAAGCTCGGTCTGAATTCTTCAAAAAGAATCATCCATTCAGTTCTTCCTGGAAATGTTGAGCTTTGTACCTCAACTGTATTCAAAAAAGATTTTCAAGATAATCCATCACCAAATCAAAGGCTTAATTGTTTAGATGGACATGAGGAAAGTATTTTTAAGAAAAGATCCAGCTGTGATATTGCCCCAGCTTTAGCTCAATCAACTAAGATGGAAAACCAAATCTTCCAACACCTACATGAGTTAGCACCTTCACCAAAGAGAAAATCACCCAAACTAGAGGATAATCCCCTTGATGTAACAATTGCTGATGGTATTCATTCATTTTCAAAATGCCAGGCTCTCAGCCTCTCACTGATCTTCTCTTACAATTCAAAAGCATATAAAGCTACTTTTGTTTGTCTTATTGCAGGTTTTATCAATTCTTTATCTCATAATCAAGAAGGGGTTGGAGTGCTTGAGGAGGACGCATCAACTTCTTCAGGAGTCAAATCTATAAATGCAACCAATGATATTAATTTAGTACCTGGTGCTGCTACCATACACGGTAATAATGCTGTTGATGCTGGAATCTCAAATTGCAAAGCAATTTCTGGGAATCACAAGCCATCTTTTCAGAAAAGAGAATCTGAGGTATTGCAGTTCTTCTGTCATGGCTGAAAATGTTGTAATGTGTTTCCGTATCTAATTGGTGTTTTTTAATCCTTCCATTTGTATTTAAGGTTTTTTCATCATTTTGTTGTTCAGGATAAAGTGATGGATCCTTCATCTCAACTCAAGCATGAAGATGAGTCGAATATTTCTCAGCATAAAGCTATCCCATCAACAAGAACTGAGGGATCTCCTCCAACTGTGCTTGCAAACTTTCCTTCAACATCTGTATTCTCTAAGGCATCTGATCTGAAGCCTTCCATTGATTCTGTTGCCAAGTATAGCAAGGGTTTTACTTTTCCCTCTATGCCTTCTTCCTTAACTTCTCAACCACCGCCAACACCTACTATGCCAAGACCTTTAGTTCAGAAGCTTGTGACACAAAAAGAACATGGTATGACTCCTTCATTTACCTCAGCCTCCATGGGAGCTAAAAGAGCTTTATTTTCTTTACCTACGACAAAGGACAATTCTCACGCTTCTATGCTAGAAAATGGCACAAGGTATGGAACTATTTATGTTTTTTGGTTATGTAATTATTGCTAGTGGCAAATTGTAATTGTTAATTCTTTGAACAATATATAGGTTTCTATCCCCAAATGCCTTCCTTTATTCCCTTTTTTGTTTCTTAAAGAAAGTGAAGCAAGCAAATGGTTGGGCATTAAGGCCTAATGGACTAAATTCTTAGTATCGATCAGTAAAGTCAGGGAAGTACTTGTATAGACAAGATATGCACAAGTTAATTTGCTAAATTTTTTGCCTTTGTTTCATGTACTGTGTATTTATAAGCTAAAATATTTTTTGGTGTTTCTCACTATGGAGGCTTTTCTTGTGGTTTCACTGAATTTGTCTTTACCCATTGTCTGCTATTCTACTTGTGGCAGTTTATGAAATGATTGATAGCACAACTTTCTTTGCTGCCAGGTTAAGCAATAATTCAACGTCATATGTAGCAGGAATATTTTCCACCATTCCTACACTCGACTTTGGATCTACATCCTTGATCATTTCTTCCACTTTGGCATCTCAACCATTGAATGTAGTCAATGATACAAATTTGGAAGGAAAGCCTCACAATGAATCACCTGTGAATTCAAATAGTTCCAGTCATGATAACACTACACTTTTTAATTTTGGAAGCAAATCCTCTGCATCAGCTGCTGTGTCTCAGTTTCCAGGCACTGACAGTGGCTCTGTTTTAGCAGCAACTAGTCTTCCCAATTCTGCAGTCGGTTCTACTGCTGCATCAAGTCTGCCTCCAGATAGTAGAAACCCATCTTCACTAGCTGCAAAAACATTATCAGATGGAAGCAATAATCTTAATTTCATTTCATCCAAGTCTAATAAGTTAGATTCATTGTATCAGGACAACAGTGCCAACAGCTTGTCTAGTGTTAATGTTACTGGATTTGGTGGAACTCGTGCAACTCAAGTTGAAAGTCCAACCTCACAAAATTCTACCTCAGCAAGTCTGTTCCAATTAACATATGGGAACAAAGTTAACAGTGGATTTGATATGGCAACATCCACAGGCCCAAGCATGGGAAACAGTTCTGCTGCTGTATCAAGTCTGTTTCCTAGTGCTCGAGGGAGCCAATCTGCTTTTTCACCTACTTTATTAGGTGCAAGTGACCATAAGTTTAATTTCAGTTCAACAAAATTTGATAATCTAGCCTTATCGGATCTGCACAATGGTGGCAAAACCTCTCCTCTTGCTACTCCCCCTGGGTTTGCTGGAAATCTTTCAACTCAAGTTGAAAGTGGAAGCTATGACAGTTTAGCGAGTCAAGTCCAGTCAACATCTGGACACAGAGCTGATGGTTGTGCTGTTTCTGCAGCACCCAGTATTTCAAGCTTTGCAATCACTTCATCTCTTGCATCAAGTCTGTTTCTGCATGCTAGTGGAAGCCAACCAACTGTTGCACCTACAACAATATCTGGTCCAAGCAACAACCTTTTCAGTTTTATTTCTAAACCCAGAGACACTGGCTCTTCGATACTGGATGACAGCCAACAGTCCTTCCCAGGTGTTATTGTTACTGGATTTGGTCGAACTCCTCCAACTCAAGTTCAAAGTGGAACCTCACTTATTTCTAGTAGCTTGACGAGTCAGCCCCAGTCGTTCATCCCCTCTTCAACTATGGGAATGGACATTTCTTCCTCATCGAGTTTGGGCAGCTCATTTTTTGGAACAGTTTGCAATCCTTTCATCTCAAGTTCATCTTTTCCCATGGATGCTGTTTTTTCCAGTCCCTGTACTGCTGCTGCTGCTACTACCTTTCCTTTGGCAACGGTCTCTAATTTGTTTGGTTTGAATTCTAAACCGCCAACGTTGCCTACTTCTGGTCTTTTTGTTTCTAGTGCATCTTCTCAAAATTCTGGATTTCCATTTTCCACACCATTTATATTTAATTCGTCTTCCAATTTGGCATCTTCTTTTAGTTCTGCTGCTAGTACTTCATCAGTCTTTTCTAGACATCCCACATTTGGCTTGCAGAATTCAGCAGCTGGTACCAGCACAGCTGGGGACAATGCGATGAGTATTGAGGAAACTGGAGACAATAACCAGTTAGCGGATAGTATGTTTCAACATTTGGGCCAGCCAGGAACTTCACCAGCTGGACCAGTGTTCAGTGTGCCGGCAGTTCAACCTGCTTCACCAGTCTCTCAGTTTGCTGGTCAACAGAATTTCCCGTCTCCAGTTCCTCCAAAATTTCAACCATCTGGCAGTGTGGAGTTCCCTCAAGGAGGAAGCTTTGCCTTTGGCAGTGGTGGTGGTGGTGTTGACAAATCCAGCCGCCGAATAATAAGGGTTAGAAAAGACAAGATGCGGAAAAAATAGCATAGAAACACGAAGATGCAGCTGAATGGCTTGGTCTGAGCAGGTCTTGTTTTTGCTCTCTTGTGCAGGTGGTGAAAGGGCAAGAGGCAAGATTTTTGTGATGCCTTGAGCATTGCTGGAAATCAGATCGTTGCTAACTTGCCTTGGCAGTTTTATGTCTTGGATTTACGTCCAAATTTTGGTCCATTCCTGAGGAACACCATTGCGAACAAATTCTTGTACTGGTCTGCTTTGGGTGTAAAATAGATTTTTTTTCCCCTTTTTTTTATGCTGAATCTAATTAATTGTGACAAAGTAGGGTGCCTACCATTCTTTTCACGGCGGGTCAGAAAGTGTCAAACAAGACATGATGTCCCGAACGATATTGCGAGATGATTGCTCTAATGCCAAAAAACAAAAGAATGGGCATGTGTCCCAGAGGCTGTGTTTCCTTCAGTGGAATGGCACAAACTGGAGGCGAAGAACTACGAAAAAAAAAAGTGATTTTGCTGTTTGCTTGACCCATGAGCACAAAGAAAGCAGGAGAATTTTCTGTTTGCTTGACACGAACACAAAGAAGGCATAAAGAATCAGGTTCTCCTTCCTGTCGAAGAGAGGGAGGGAGTACCACTCTCATCTTGAGCTTCTAGGTAAACAAATTGTTGCATTGTAAGTTGTTTAAACTGAACCTAAATCTTAGGTGAAACTGCGACAATTGTAACAGCTTAAAACATCTTCAAACGATACAATGCATTTTGATAATTGATCTTAGCTCCTCCAAATTGAGGTGAAGATATTCTTTTTGTATGACCTTGATTTTGGAGAAATCTATCTCAATTCCTTGATAATATCATGAAGTTTAGAAACTTGCCTCAGGAAGTTTTGAATGTAAATCCTGAGCGGGTTCTTTAGATTATACTATTTGATATTGAACACTCTTTCAAGGTTAGTCCAGTAGTAGTTTATTGAATTGACCACTTGATTGCCTCTGGATTCTTTGACCTGAATGAAAGGAACACTACTCATTTCTTTGTTAAGGAACACTACTTGGACTGAATGAAAGGAATACTACTATTTATTTTTCAAACAATGATCATTACTATTACTTGACATTTTTTTGTAAGGCCTAAAGCATATTTTCGCAATGCAATAAAAGTTTTGCTTTCTTATTGCAAGATTATATATATATTTTTAGATAATTATATAAATTAATGAGTTGCCTATCCTTCACAGGTCTATTTTCACTTATAAAAAATAATAGCAACTTCCCTAGTCAAACAAAATTATTTCCAGTAGGGAGGATGCATGGGCACAGCCTACAACTTTGTAGGCTGAGCTAGCCACACACCAAAGCGCAAAGGCCATTGTCTGAAATGCAATATATCCATTAAATAATACGATGTGACTTCTGATGTTTGTTTTTTCCCACAACCAATGCATGTGAAATCACGTTCGGCATTCACCTGTCTCTTCACATAAGCCTCGACCTTGACTGTCAAATAACAAGTAGAACAATAAATTTCATAAGATGGATCAGTTTAGCATCCAAGTTAGCCCCTTTCCATCTCAGGCACATCTGATGCGTACATGCCCTTTTAAAACACCAAGCCAAGTGAATTAGAAGAAGATAAAATACAGTAATGGCTTAGATGCTTTTGAAACATGGTCAAAAGGGACATACCTTCTTCCAGTTCTGCCCTCCTCTGCACCACCACCACCACCACCATCAATGTCGCTGCTGAACAACGTAGTCCACGGATTAAACACCTGAAGCTACTGCTATGATCACGACCACAACCAAGCCAGCAATGAGTGTTGCATGATTCGATCTCAAAGTGTTGGAAATCGACTTCATTGTCTCGTTGTTTGTCTCTGGGCCACTGTTGCTGATGGAGCTGGCAGTGGTCAGACATGGCGGAGCTTGCGAGTAGAATGGGAGAAGAGGGTTCCGGTGGCTGGGTGGGTTCATGCACAGCCCCCGGTTGTCCCTCACATCCAGTCTCCCCCCGAGCCTCCTCACGAACTCGTCGGAGAAAGCAAGCTCCCCGGTGAGGAGGTTTTGACTGAGGTTGAGTTGATCGAGGTTGGGAATTGTCTCTAACGAACAAGGAATTTTGCCACTGAGCCTGTTCCTGTCCAAGGACAGGGTCGTGAGGTTGCCGAGCGCAGCAAGAAATGGCGGCACGGGGCCTGAGAGCCCGCAGCCTGAGAGGTCGAGCACCATCAAGCTCTTGATTGCCCCAAGAAAACGAGGGATGGCTGTGCCGATAGGGTTGCTCTCGGCGAGGAAGTACTGGACTCGCCTCAAACCTGATAATCCATCCGGCAGCGGCCCTGCCAAGGAGTTGCGGCTCAAATCCAGCAAGACCAGACTCTCCAACCTGCCTGCCTCGGCTGGGATCCTCCCTGAGATGTTGTTGCAGCTCAGGTCGAGCTTCTGGAGCCGCCGCAGCTGACCGATTGAAGGAGGGATCTCGCCTCGCAGCCCGTTCCAGCTCAGGTCCAAGATGGTCAAGCTCGAAAGTCCGCCAATCTCCGCGGGGATGGAGCCGGCGAGATCGTTGTAGCTGAGGTCGAGTTGCTCTAATCTCGCAAGCGACCCGAGCTCCCTCGGGATGTCTCCACGGAGGCCATTCTGCGAGAGGCAGAGGACCCTGAGGCGGCGGAGGGAGCCCAGGGAGGGAGGGATGGTCCCGGCGAGGCCGGCGTTGGACTTGATCACCAGCTGCTCCAATGATGAGGCGTTGGTGAAGAGGGAGGGAGGGAGGGGCACCGACTCGTCGTCAGCGGCGAGGAAGCAGCCGAGCAAAGAGAGGCTCTTGAGGTAAGGCAGGCGGAGGATCGCCGGCGAGAGTCGCGCTGAGCTCTTGCACGGCGGCGAGGCAACATCCGGCCCGATGTGGAGCTTCGTGACATGGAGATAAGGATCCTGCACCATCTCGCACTGGACTCCAAGCCACGGAGTGTCAGTGCACGGGCGGGGATGGAGCTGAGCCCAGCCGGAGTCCTGAAGCAGGGCACCCATCACCTCGAACAAAGCCAAGAGCTCACCGGTCTCCATTCCAGCTCCTCCTTCTCCATCATCCACGGCGTGAACCATGACGAGCATCCAACAGCAACATGCGAAAAGCTTAGCAAGGCAAGAAGAAGCCATGGATTTGTAAGGCGAGGGAAAAGAGATCTAGCTTTATGAGTTCGATTAGAGAGAATGGAATCGGCTTATTTAATGGCCTCCAACAGCTCGGAAAAGCTGGTGGCAAGTCACTGTTCCGCTAATCTGTCTGGCATCTTGTCTGAGGGAGAAACCACGAACTGTCTTGCTTACTCGAATCCATCGCCATCATCGTATCATCATCAAGATCTTTCTTTTCAGCTCCTTTTTCTCAGCGTGCATCTCCAATTATATTGCCTTAATCCTCGAGCGACCTACAGGGCATATATGCCGTTGGCTGCGTGGGAGGTTGATTCCATAATCCATCCATGTCCAGAAATGGCGATCCTTCGTACGATGCTGGAGACGAGCTAAGACGCTTTTTTTTTTTGCTCTCTCTGTTTTACATCTCGCTCAAAGATCAAAAAACAGACTGGAGGCGGATGTGACGCCGACAGACGTGGAGAAATAGCGACGACTGAGGACTGTGCAGTGAAAATGGACAGAATCTGGACTAGATTCGACGATACAGTAGTGTCGTGGAGGTTTACTGCTCAGCAGGATCTCGCGGGCAACATTTCTGAAGCCGTACGTACGTGTACAACGATCGATATACCTGAGCAAATTTCTGAAAGGTCTCCGAAATTCAAATGGAAAAGTCAAGACAAGCAATTCAACTTATTTTTATTATAAAAATATTTTTATTTCATGTCTATTCGATAGTCTCTCGAGCATCGACGGAAGTAGAAGTTCTGTATCGAAAGGAAGCTTGATTATGTGGCCTGTTGAATTATTAGTTGCAGATATATCATTAGTAACTAATTTACTGTATTTATTCACTTGTTGTGGTTGCATCATCAGAGAAGAGAGCCCGTGACTAACGTAATTGAGTTGGTATCCAAATGATAGATTTGTATCGATGGATAAGAATTCGAGTTGTGACTATAACATTGTACTTTTTACGGATTAGGATATTTGTTATAGGCACAACTCGAATTCTTAGGACTAAGATATTTAAAGAAGTCATAAATCTTGGTCACTCTTCCATTCTACCTTGTAATCATGTCAACCTTTGTGTAACATCCTCTAATAATCCAACAGTTCATAGTATAAAATCTCGTATCTGTAACAATCGTTTTATCATAGGAAAAGCTGAGTGTTACTATTAAAGAAATGATTCTAGTTGATTGATAAAATTAATTTAATTAATATGATTTTTTAAATATATTCTATGTAATTAATTTATATTAAATTAGGTCTTAGTTTCCTTATTTTATGTACTGAGAAATTGTATATATTCTTGTAATTGACTATTATTTTAGATACACAGAATTAATATAACTTTCCTCCTTACATACTTTCATATTTTTCATGGTATCAGAGTAAAGTTTATAAAAACAATACACTTCCGCTATAATAATGGGAGAAAGCTCGAAGGAGAAGGGAGCCAACCAATCGGATCCTCTCTCTTTGCATCATTCCGGGCAAAAAATCTATAAACTCCTCTGTTGTTCCCAATATAGAGAGGAGTGAAACCAAGCAGTTGACGACAAAAGAATATGATCAGATTATGACCCTCCTTCGCAAAGACATCGGTAACACTGAATCTCTTATCAATACCTTAGGTATCGATTCTATTTATGCAAGTAGTACATGGATTTTGGACAGTGGTGCTACTGATCACGTATGTAATACTCCACCTATTGCAATTAAATTTTTCTCTAAACATGATGTTGTGCAACTACCAAATGGAGGACATGCAGAGATAAAATTCATTGAGTCTAAGAAATTAAGCAACAATATGACTATTGAGAATGTACTCTATGTTCCAAAATTTAAGTTAAACTTGCTTTTGATTAGCAAACTTACACATGCTCTAGGTTGCAAAGTGACATTTTACCCTGATTCTTGTGTAATGTAGGATTTAACTACGAAGAAGACGATTGGGTTGGGTAAACCGAATCGCCTTTGCAGCACCATCAACCATACATCCAACCTCTGGCATAAACGTCTTGGACATCCCTCCGTTCATCCACTATGGTAACTATCTAAAACTATTCCAGATATTTCTTTAGAATCAAGCAATGTTTGTGATATTTATCATTTAGCAAAACAATCTCGTTTACGTTTTTCCATTAGTAATATTTCCAATCATGAACCTTTTGATCTAATACATTATGATATTTGGGGACCTCAGAGAATCCACTCCTATTATGGAGCAAAATATTTTTTTTGACAATTGTTGATAATTATTCTCGTTATACCTGGGTTCATCTCATGCGTCAAAAGTCTGAAGTTTAATCAATTATCAAGAATTTTTTCTCTTGGGTCAAAACACAACATAATCGCCAAGTCAAAACATTAAGATATGATAATGGGCTAGAATTTCTTTCTTTGCAAATCTTCTTTGATGGCAATGGCACCAATTTTCATCGATCTTGTAATTGCACACCCCAACAAAATGTGGTAGTTGAACGTAAACATCGTCATCTCTTAAATGTAGCCCGAGCCATTTGCTTTCAAGCCAATCTTCCTTTGAAATTTTGGGGGAAATATATTAAAGCAGCATGTTATCTTGTTAATCGTTTACTCACACCACTTTTATCAAATAAAACACCATATGAAAAATTACATAATAAAATACCCTCTTATTCCCACTTATGGGTCTATGGTTGTCTTTGTTTTGTCACAAATCTATAACCCACTCATAAATTCGATGTCCATGCATGACGTTGTATTTTTCTTGGGTATCCACCAGGGCAAAAAGGGTATCTTCTCTATGATTTGGCTGATAGAAAAATGATTACATCTCGAGATGTTATATTTTATGAAAATATTTTTCCATACTCAACCACGTCATATGATGACCAAGACGATATGCCAGTTTTGCCAAAGCTTGTCGATAAGGACATAGATATACCTTTAATCACTCAACCTATACAAGATGTCAATAATCCTACTCATAGTCACATTGACCTCCAACCCAATATCATGTCTACACAAAACCCGAACACACAAGAACAACCACATCAACCAAATGAAATTTCTCTACAACCAGAATCACTACTCCGGAGATCTACTAGACCTAGTCGCACACCATCCCACCTTCTAGATTATCAAGTCAACCATACTCTGCCAGCCACTACCTCGTCTCTTCTGGTTATATCCAGTACTCAACACCCATTATCAAGGCCGGTATGTGTCATATTGTAATCTTTCTCCTTCACACCGTACTTTCATCTATAATGTTTCTCACTTGGTTGAGCCAGAAACATATGAGCAGGCCTGTAAAGATAAAAAATGGATTGAAGCGATGAATGCTGAAATTTCTGCACTGGAAGCAAATAAGACTTGGTCCCTTGTTTCTCTTCCTACAAGACATCGCCCCATTGATGCAAATGGGTATACAAGATCAAGTACAACTCTAATGGTACTGCTGAAAGATATAAAGCTCATCTAGTTGCCAAAGGATACACCCAATGAGAAGGTATTGATTACAATGAAATATTTGCTCTAGTTGCAAAACTCACCACTCTTCGATGCATACTAGCTATCACATCTGTTCATGGTTGGGCCCTCCACCAAATGGATGTTCAAAATATATTTTTACATGGCAACCTTGCGGAAGAAGTCTATATGCAACCACCCCCTGGTTTTCGTCGACAGGGGGAGTCACTTGTATGTCGACTTCATAAATCCCTTTACGGATTAAAACAAGCTTCAAGATCATGGTTTCAAAAGTTTCTTTCTACCATTACCAAGTTTGGTTTCAAAAGTTTCTTTCTACCATTACCAGGTTTGGACTCACTCTTCACATAGGTGTGTGGAAATTCCTTTACAATTATCTTACTGTATGTTGATGATATGATTATAGCAGGGAATGATCAAAAGGCCATAAACAATGTGAAGGCTTTTCTTGCAACTTGCTTTAAATTGAAGGACCTTGGTGTTGATACAGTCTGATCTGGATGTTGTTTTGCTGTTGACACTGATTTAAGTTTTATCAGATATTTAACTCAGATTAATTACTGATCTAGGTTGACTAGGTTGACCTGATTGAGAAAGTCCTAACTGGGATGTTAGGCAGTTGGAAAGTCCTGGTGAGTGAAGCCAGGCAGATTGGGAATCCTGGTGAGTGAAGCCAGGTGAAAACCCTAGTGAGTGAAGCTAGGTGCAAGTCCTGGTGAGTGAAGCCAGGCAAGGGAAAATCCAGATGGATCAAGGGTGATCGGACATCTGGTGTTGAAAAGTCCAAGAAGGAAACTTGGCATGCGAAGTCAGAGAGGGCTCGGTAGCTCGTTCTCTAGGACCAGATGAAGTCGGAGAGGGCTAGGGAGCTCGTTTCTCCGGACTAGGTCAGAGAGGGCTCGACCCGGACTAAGTCAAGAAGCTGGATCGGTCGGCAGACCGATCCAGTGAAACTCCGATCTCCTCTTCTCGATCGATCAGGGATATCGATCGATCGACATCGATCGATCAAGTCGAAGAGGAAGGAGATTTTAACGGGAGAGAGAGAGAGAGAGAGCGCGAGAGAGAGAGGTGTCAAGAGACGGCATCGGGACCGATCAGATTAGTGCCTGATCGGTCCGCAGACCGATCAGAAGCTGTGCGCAGCGACATCTGATCGGTCTGGAGACCGATCAGATTAGTTCCTGATCGGTCGCCAGACCGATCAGCGATGATCCAGAAAGCGTGGATCGGTCTGCTGACCGATCCACGGTATTGATTGTTCTGCATGCACTTTTTCTTCTTGCCGTATTTGTTTTCACCCGTCTGTTTTTAACCATCTGCTGTGAGTCTTTTTAGCTTGCAGGTCGCAGGTCACACTCTCATGGTTGAATTCAAATTAAGCTTCATTAAGAGAAGAAGACAAGTGCTCTTTTCACTGTGATTTGCTGCAACAGATGCATTTGAGGCATCAACGTTCACTGGCGAATCTGATTGCGATTGGGCTGCGCTCAGTTTGACCTCTACTTATTGGTTCGTATCCAGAGACGCCAGTGATGACTGTGATTTCATTGGTGTGAGTTCAGAGAACCAGGTAAGGAGAAAGAGGGATTGGTTGCAGCACTGATTCGTGCAGTCTGACCATGATCGGGAACAGGGCTTCAGAAGCAGTAAAAAACAGCGAGAGGAAAGAAGAACACAACAACAAGAAAGCTTGAAAGAAAAGTCTGTGCTGTTGTGCAAAGTTCTTGAGCTCGGGTGAACTGCGATCTCTGTTCTGCTACTGATCCTCGCGTGGTTGTAAGCATTTTTTATTCTTCTCTGCCACCGAGCTTCTGTAAGTCTTGTGCTTTAACTTAGATATTTCTTGAGACTTTGTGGGAAGGTTACTCCACCTACAAGGAGGATCTTTAGCCGGAATTCTTCCGGGGTGCGATCTACCGAAGATCAAGGAGTCGTCCACCTTACGGACACGCCGAGGAGTAAGGGCAAGTTATCCCCGAACCTCGTAAATTTGTGTATCAGTGTTTGTGTGCTGGTTTTCGTTTTGTTTTAGTTTGCTTATTCCGCTGCGCTAACTAGTTTCTGTGTAGAACTCTCTGCTTAAGTTTTTAAAGAGGCTATTCACCCCCCCTTTAGCCATCTAAGATCCCAACAAGTGGTATCAGAGCAAGGGGCTCTTTGATTCGGATTAACACCCAAAAGAGCAAACAAGGATGGCTATGAAGGAAGGCTTTAGCACAAATCGACCACCCTATTTCGAAGGAGCAGATTTTCAATATTGGAAGGGCCGCATGGAGTATTACCTCAAGACCGACATTGCCATGTGGTTCTCAGTCAACGAAGGTTTCACACCACCAAAGGATGAAGAAGGTAAGGAACTCGATTCGTCAAGGTGGTCTACCGAACAACTCCGCAAAGCACAAGCCGATGCCAAGGCTATGGTCACCTTGCAATGTGGAATCGCCAAGGACCAACTCGTCAAGGTAGGTCCGTTCTCAAGTGCAAGAGACTTATGGAACAAACTCATCGAGCTCCAAGAGGGAACTCGAGATTCTCGGATTGCCAAGAGGGACCTATTCTTGAATCAACTCCAAAATCTAACCATGAAGGACAATGAAACGGTAAGTGAACTTCATGGTAGATTCAAGGAGATCATCAACGGTCTACACTCTGTGGACGAACAAGTGGAGAATCGCGATCTAGTAAGGTATGCTCTTAAATCTTTTCCTAGGAATGCCTTGTGGTCATCTATGGTAGATGCCTACAAGGTATCCAAGGATCTTTCCATTGTTAAACTAGATGAATTTTTCTGTGAGATGGAACTTCATGAGCTTGCTAACAAAGGTCAAAAAGAGAAGGGTATTGCTTTATTTGCAGGACCAAAGAGCAAGGATGGAAGAAGGAAGAAGGAAAAGAAGAAGGAAAAGGAGATTTCCTCATCCACCTCTTCCTCCGAATCCGATGATGAAAGTGGATCATCATTAAGTGAGATGGCGAACTTCGTAAGAAGGATTATGAGAAGAAGCCGAAGATACAAAGGAAAAGGTAAAACTAATGATCAAAATTTTGATAAATCTAATGTTATATGTTATGAGTGTAGCAAGAAAGGACACATTCGGAGCGAGTGTCCGAAATTAAAGAGGAAGCAGGAACGAGCCAAAAAGAAGGAGGAAAGAGCCAAGAAGAAGAAGGCTCTCAAGGCCACTTGGGATGAGTCCTCATCAAGCTCTTCGGAGGAAGAAGAGAAGATGGAAAAGAGCACACGACAATTAGCACTCATGGCAAGGGAGGTTTCGGACTCCGAAAGTGAGGGAGATTCGAGCGACGCTTCAACCGGGGCTTCATCATCGTCGGATGATGAAGAGGTAACCTCTTCTCATATAGAAAAGTGTTATAAGACTATCACTCACTTATCTACATTGCTTAAAAAGTCAAAAACAGAAAATAAATTGTTAAAAGAAGAAGTAAAAACCTTAAGGACCCTTAGGGAAGATGAGGTCGATGACCTACATCTAGAAGTCCTTGAGGATGAGAACAAGGCTTTAAAGGGTGAGGTTGAGAAACTCAAGAAAATGCTTGAGAAGTTCTCAACTAGCTCTAAGACTCTAGACATGATTCTAAACGCCCAAAGGGCAGTCTACAACAAGGCCGGGCTAGGGTATCAACCCAAGGAGTCGAGTTTCATTTCCCTAATGTCTAGAACTCAAAATAGTAGATCACATGTTTCTAGGGCTCATGGAACTAGGAAAGGTATGACCAAGGCATGGGTCCCTAGGTCTTTCGTTGTAGAAGCATTAGGTCCCAAGATTTGGGTACCTAAAACCTCTATCTTCCGTGTCTTGTAGGCATTGGTCGAGGGGGAGCATCTATCAACTTGGTTTGTTGATAGTGGATGCTCCAAGCACATGACCGGGGACAGATCACTGTTTACAACCATTCAAAACAAAAGTAGAAGTAATGTGTCGTTTGGTAATAATGGAAGCCTTAAGGTTGTAGGAGTTGGAGACATTCATATATCCGAATGTCTCCATATCAAGAATGTCCTTCTAGTCAAGGGGATGACTTTTAATCTCCTAAGTGTCAGTCAATTGTGTGATACGGGTTACACAATTGAATTTCATTCAAGTCAATGTTTGGTTAAACACATTGACACACTTGACACGGTACTAGTAGGCACAAGGGTTGATAATATTTATCAAGTATCGTTTAAAAGTGCTACTAATGCTTTGATTAAGTGTTTCATGTCGAAAAAAGAAGAGTCTTGGCTATGACATAGAAGGTTGGCACATGTAAACATGAAGAACATCCGGAAGTTGGCCAACCAAGGATTAGTGCGAGACTTACCTAGCATCAAATACCACAAGACCAAACTATGTGATGCATGTCAAAAGGGTAAGCAAACAAAAGTTGTTCATAAAGGTAAAAGCACTGTAAGTACATCTACTGCTTTAGATTTATTGCACATGGACCTATTTGATTGCAGTAGTGTAATATCATTGAATGGAAGTAGATATTGCTTGGTAATCGTTGATGATTTTACTAGATACACATGGACTTTCTTTTTGAAACATAAGGACCAAACTATATATATTTTTATTTCCTTTTGTAGAAGAACTGAAAATGAAAAATCGACAACAATTAAAACTATTAGAAGTGATCATGGTGGGGAATTTCAAAATCATAGGTTTTTAGAGTTTTGTCAAGAAAAGGGATATAGGCATGAGTTCTCTACTCCAAGGACCCCACAGCAAAATGGGGTTGTGGAGAGAAAGAACCGAGTCCTACAAGAGGCTGCACGAAGCATGCTCAATGAGTACTCACTACCGAGCTACTTATGGGCTGAAGCTGTGAATACAGCTTGCTATGTGCAAAATCGAGTTTTAATACATAGGTTTTTAGGAAAGACTCCCCATGAACTTTGGTTTGGGAAACCGCCTACAATTAAACATCTTAGGGTGTTTGGTTGTAAGGTGTTTATCTTGAACACCAAGGATCATCTTGGGAAGTTCACGGCTAAGGCTGATCAAGGGATACTGGTCGGGTACTCTCTTACCAGCAAAGCCTATCGAGTCTACAACAATATGACTAAATTAATTGAAGAGTCCTCGGATGTAGCTTTCGAAGAAATCCCTGATAATCAATCAAGGAATGTAGAAGAAGTTCAATTTGAACTTAGAAGGCTAGGTTTGAATGATCCAAACATGGAAAGAGTCGAAATTGACTCTGATGATGATGAGCAAGGGCAACAAAGAGCTCAGGCGGACCCGTTGCCTGATACTGAGTCCTCGCCTGTGCCGAGTGAGACCACTCATGAGGCACCGCCAACACCAAGGCAGTCTAGGTTAGCCTCTAGTCATCCCCAAGACCAAATTGTGGGAGACATCCAACAAGGGGTTAGGACTAGATCATTCTTTAGAAATGAGTCCAATGAGGTTGCCTTAATCTCAGAAATTGAACCAAGACTAGTTGATGAAGCATTGCACGATCCTGATTGGATCATAGCTATGCAAGACGAATTAGGTCAATTTGAAAGGAGCCAAGTATGAGATTTAGTTCCTAGACCTAGGAAGACCACCATTATTGGAACCAAATGGGTCTTCAAAAATAAGTTAAATCAAAAGGGAGAAGTTGTAAGAAACAAGGCAAGACTTGTAGCCAAGGGCTATAGTCAAGTCGAAGGTCTCGATTATGATGAGACTTATGCTCCCGTGGCTCGATTAGAGTCCATTCGTTTGATGCTAGCTTTTGCTGCACATAGAGGTTTCAAGCTCTATCAAATGGACGTTAAATCAGCCTTCTTAAACGGATTCATCAAAGAAGAGGTCTATGTTGAACAACCACCGGGGTTTGTGAATACCGAAGTTCCAAACCACGTGTACAAGCTCAAGAAAGCTCTTTATGGGCTTAAACAAGCACCTCGAGCTTGGTACGAAAGGCTGTCAACTTATTTACTAGAGAAGGGATTTGTAAGAGGTCAAATAGACCCAACACTATTTCTATGTAGAGATGGAGAAAACATTTTTGTAGCCCAAGTATATGTCGATGACATAATTTGTGGCTCAAATAACAAGGGCTATTTGAATGAATTCATTTCTCACATGGAAAGTGAGTTTGAGATGAGTCTAGTAGGAGAGTTGACATTCTTCCTCGGACTTGAAATCAAACAGACTCGAGATAGAATTTATGTCCATCAGACAAAATACACTCAAGAGATGCTTAGAAAATTCAATATGAGTGACTCTAAGGAAGTGTCCACTCCAATGGCGACAAACACTCGCCTTGACAATGATGAGAGTGGAAAACCAATTGATCTAACGCAATATAGAAGCATGATTGGTAGTCTTCTATATCTCACAGCTAGTCGACCAGACATATTTTTTGCTGTGGGCATGTGCGCTAGATATCAAGTCTGTGCCAAGAAATCTCATTTAATTGCAGTTAAGAGAATATTGAGATACCTTAAGGGCACAATTCGAGTAGGTCTATGGTACCCTCGTACAGAGTCTTTTGACTTGATAGGCTATACCGATTCCGATTATGCTGGGTGCAAATTGGATCGGAAAAGTACTAGTGGAGGCTGCCAATTTTTAGGTTCATCTTTAGTTAGTTGGTCAAGTCGGAAGCAACATTGTGTTGCTCTCTCCACGACCGAGGCCGAATATATTGCCATGGGAGAGAGTGTATCACATTTGTTGTGGATGATACACACCCTAGAGGATTATGGACTTTCTTATAAGGGTGTACAAGTGCTATGTGACAACGTTAGCACAATCAACCTAACTAAAAATCCAGTCCATCATTCGAGGACCAAACACATTGAAGTGCGTCATCACTTCATAAGAGATCACGTAGCTAGGGGAGACATTGCACTCACATATGTTGAGTCAAAGTCAAACCTAGCTGATATTTTCACCAAACCCCTTCCGGAGAATGAATTTAGTTATTTAAGGAGGGAGTTGGGAATGTGCTTGGCTCCTTAGGTCATTAGAACTTCACCATGATCAATAAGGACTATTAAAATGACAAGAGTAATTGGGACAATAATTTGGGCAACTTGGGAACATCTCACACAATCTATAAGATTTAACAAAATATTTTTGTTTGCTAGAAATGGGGTGAGATGCTAGAAACAACCAAATTATTCAAAATGTATCATGCATCTCTTGAATAATTAGGTTGAAGAGACATTAATTGAGTATGGGGAACACCATTACATAATTCATGTGTAATTGGTTCATAGATTTTACTCATATATTCCAACCAAGGAAACTTGGTTGGGCCTTTGCCTAGATTTGATCTGATTTTGATTAATGGGTTGTTTGATATGACTGTTCATGATTTTGAATGAAAAATAAGACAGGCTATTGAAGTAATTCTAGCATTTTGAATATATTTTGACAAACTTGAAACTGTACATAACAAAGGTGAAAAATTTCACTTTTCAGGCCTTAAGTTGTTTGTTTTCTAAATGTCTGCAACCTTAAGGCTATAAACAAGTTCAGACCATAACTTTTAGGTAAGAGTTATGCTTGTAGATCCTCCAGGTTCTAGGCTCTGAACTTGGAAGTTTTCCTAGAGAAACTTCCACGAATTATCGAACACGAGTTACTGAAATTACTATTTTCAGTTACTGAAATTACGGGAGATACTAGTATCAGACACTGATCGGTCTACGGACCGATCAGGTCAGCCTGGAACGCTCGAGCCCGCTACTGATCCCTTTCTGATCGGTCTACAGACCGATCAGAGAGTTCCCTGATCGGTCCGGAGACCGATCAGATCAACTCGGCATAAAAGCCACTGATCAATCTATGATCGGTCTACCGACCGATCAAGAATCTCGCTGATCGGTCAAGGGACCGATCAGTGAGTACTGATCGTCTCCTGATCGGTCCGTGGACCGATCAGGATGTTCCTGGATCGGTCCAGGGACCGATCAGGAGGCTTCTGATACCTTTTGATCGGACAACCGTCCGATCATTTCTTCACTGTACACCCATCTAAACCCTTAAAACCTCCCGATCCCTTCTTTTCCTCGTTCACGCGAAACCCTAGCCGACTCTTCCCACCAGCTCACCCTTTCTCTTCTCTTTGCACGCCAAACCCTAACCGAAGCTCTAGCCCTCGGAAGCCCTAGCCTAAAGTTCAAATGGCACCAAGGTAACTTCTTACCTCTCTAGAACTTGGCATTGTGTTTTCATTTCTCACTGAATCTTCTGTTGTTCTGTTGTCTCGGTTCTTGATTGTTGGTGGCTCCGGTGCTCACTCATTGCCCCATTTTACCACATTGCTAACCCCTTAGGAAGATACCAGTAGGTGAGGGTACTTCCAAGTCAAAAGATAAATCCAAATCCAAAGAAACCTCCCGACCTCAACCGTCCAGTTCGGGGAGATTCCTCAACCAACAGTTTGAAAAATCCTTTAAGGAAAGGACCTTCAAGTTGCTCCCATGTAGATCAGTCGATAAAAACTACATGAATGAGTTTTGTCCAGCGATTACGGAGACCATAGCCTACTATAAACTTGATTCCTTGGTATATTTAGAGAGGGATATCAACTTTGACCTAGTTTCTGAATTCTATAACAACCTTCATCAGACTATTGATGGTAGTTATAGATCAAGAGTGGCTAAGCAAAACGTTGATTTCAGCATAGTTGCCTTCTTTGATTATTTAGGCTGTCGTATGTATTCGGGGATGGTGTTCTCATTCTATCCTGCTTTGCCTGAACCCGTGCCTCATCCTATTGATGTCTCATCTGACTCGATTTATGAGTACTTCTTTGGACATCCGAGACCGGATGGATTAGATGAGTTAGATGTCGATTTTCCTACATTTGCAGCCCTTGGCCTTTCTGCTCCTGATTACATTCTTTTCAAAATTGTCACAAACTATCTTCTACCTATTACCTCTAAACCATTGGCAGAGATTCGACCGTATCATTGTCTGATGCTTTATGGGTTGCGTAGGCGTCTTGACTTTGATATCATGTCGAGTGTCTATACTTCTATCATATCCCATAGCGAGCCAAGCGGTTACACTATCTATATGCCTTATGGGCATGTAATTACTGACTGGCTTGAGACCCTGGGTATTGACGTCTCTAAGGGGAGGATAGTAAAGATGGTTAGGCAGGATTGTCGACTTGGGAAACGTGCGTTTTCCAAGTCTGGAATCTTAGGATAGGCTGGGGCGGTTAGGTGGAAGGATGGGAGGGCACTAGGTGAGTTATCTCGACGACAGGTTGCTGCTACTGCTGCATATGGCGAGGCGGATCCAGATCTGCGCTGGCAGATCGCTGAGTTGGAGAGCCGATTTGATCGCCACGAGGAGATGATGGCTGCTGAGTTCGATGGACTACGCATACGGATTGACCAGCGCTACGACGATCTGCGCAGCCAGCAGTTGGTGACTCAGCAACTGCTTCGAGGGTGGATGGCCAGTTACCCACCTCCGCAGCACCACCCGGACCATACACTTTCGAGCAGCAGCATCCCGCCTTCGGAAGATATTCCTCCAGCCGACACTGGAGATGTTCCTCGTCTTGAGGAAGATGACTGATACTTTTTGATGATCATATTGATTGTATGTTTTGGATGATGGTTGCTAGATACTTATGTCTGACCTGGTTGTCTGCTACTTACTGTTATGCTACTCATTCCTCTTTATATATTTGCTGTTCTTCTCTTGGTTGTTACTATACTCTTCATATGCCTTTTATTTCTTTATTCTTAGAAGGAATTCTAGGGGGATTAAGCAGAAGACAGTATGGATTAAGGGGGAGTTTTTTTAAGTTATCTTACCTTGTTCGCTCCTTTTCGGTGTTTGACAAAGGGGGAGAAGATAACTAAGTTTAGAAATGAATGAAAGGTTGATTTTAGGGGAGAGGATGACTTTGAGTCCTGTTGAATCCTCTTACCTAATTCGCACATATTCGACTAAGTTAAGTGATGAATTGACTTCGTCAAGTCAATATGAAAAAAAAGGGAGAAGATAACTAAGGTATATCCGTCTTAGGGGGAGGATCCTGATTTCCCTAAAATTATGGGTATATGAGCATTTTTGATCTAAACTTAAATCGTGTTGTCAAACAACAAAAAGGGGGAGATTGTTGATACAGTCTGATCTGGATGTTGTTTTACTGTTGACACTGATTTAAGTTTTATCAGATATTTAACTCAGATTAATTACTGATCTAGGTTGACTAGGTTGACCTGATTGAGAAAGTCCTAACTGGGATGTTAGGCAGTTGGAAAGTCCCGCATGCCCACGAGTACTCACCACCGAGCTACTTATGGGTCAAGTCATGAATACAAATTGCTAAAAAATCGAGTTTTAATACATAGGTTTTAGAAAGACTCCCATGAACTTTGGTTTGGGAAACCGCACAATTAAACATCTTAGGTGTTTGGTAAGGTGTTTATCTTGAACACCAAGGATCATCTTGGGAAGTTCACGGCTAAGGCTGATCAAGGGATACTGGTCGGGTACTCTCTTACCAGCAAAGCCTATCGAGTCTACAATGAGAGGACTAAATTGATTGAAGAGTCCTCAGATGTAGCTTTCGAAGAAATCCCTGATAATCAATCAAGGAATGTAGAAAAAATTCAATTCGAACTTAGAAGGCTAGGTTTAAATGATCCAAACATGGAAAGAGTCGAAATTGACTCTGATGATGATGAGCAAGGGCAACAAAGAACTCAGGCAGACCCGTTGCCTGATACTGAGTCCTCGCCTGTGCCGAGTGAGACCACTCATGAGGCACCGCCAACACCAAGGCAGTCTAGGTTAGCCTCTAGTCATCCCCAAGACCAGATTGTGGGAGACATCCAACAAGGGGTTAGGACTAGATCATTCTTTAGAAATGAGTCCAATGAGGTTGCCTTAATCTCAGAAATTGAACCAAGACTAGTTGATGAAGCATTGCACGATCCTGATTGGATCATAGCTATGCAAGACGAATTAGGTCAATTTGAAAGGAGCCAAGTATGAGATTTAGTTCCTAGACCTAGGAAGACCACCATTATTGGAACCAAATGGGTCTTCAAAAATAAGTTAAATCAAAAGGGAGAAGTTGTAAGAAACAAGGCAAGACTTGTAGCCAAGGGCTATAGTCAAGTCGAAGGTCTCGATTATGATGAGACTTATGCTCCCGTGGCTCGATTAGAGTCCATTCGTTTGATGCTAGCTTTTGCTGCACATAGAGGTTTCAAGCTCTATCAAATGGACGTTAAATCAGCCTTCTTAAACTGATTCATCAAAGAAGAGGTCTATGTTGAACAACCACCGGGGTTTGTGAATACCAAAGTTCCAAACCACGTGTACAAGCTCAAGAAAGCTCTTTATGGGCTTAAACAAGCACCTCGAGCTTGGTACGAAAGGCTGTCAACTTATTTACTAGAGAAGGGATTTGTAAGAGGTCAAATAGACCCAACACTATTTCTATGTAGAGATGGAGAAAACATTTTTGTAGCCCAAGTATATGTCGATGACATAATTTGTGGCTCAAATAACAAGGGCTATTTGAATGAATTCATTTCTCACATGGAAAGTGAGTTTGAGATGAGTCTAGTAGGAGAGTTGACATTCTTCCTCGGACTTGAAATCAAACAGACTCGAGATAGAATTTATGTCCATCAGACAAAATACACTCAAGAGATGCTTAGAAAATTCAATATGAGTGACTCTAAGGAAGTGTCCACTCCAATGGCGACAAACACTCGCCTTGACAATGATGAGAGTGGAAAACCAATTGATCTAACGCAATATAGAAGCATGATTGGTAGTCTTCTATATCTCACAGCTAGTCGACTGGACATATTTTTTTGTGGGCATGTGCGCTAGATATCAAGTCTGTGCCAAGAAATCTCATTTAATTGCAGTTAAGAGAATATTGAGATACCTTAAGGGCACAATTCGAGTAGGTCTATGGTACCCTCGTACAGAGTCTTTTGACTTGATAGGCTATACCGATTCCGATTATGCTGGGTGCAAATTGGATCGGAAAAGTACTAGTGGAGGCTGCCAATTTTTAGGTTCATCTTTAGTTAGTTGGTCAAGTCGGAAGCAACATTGTGTTGCTCTCTCCACGACCGAGGCCGAATATATTGCCATGGGAGAGAGTGTATCACATTTGTTGTGGATGATACACACCCTAGAGGATTATGGACTTTCTTATAAGGGTGTACAAGTGCTATGTGACAACGTTAGCACAATCAACCTAACTAAAAATCCAGTCCATCATTCGAGGACCAAACACATTGAAGTGCGTCATCACTTCATAAGAGATCACGTAGCTAGGGGAGACATTGCACTCACATATGTTGAGTCAAAGTCAAACCTAGCTGATATTTTCACCAAACCCCTTCCGGAGAATGAATTTAGTCATTTAAGGAGGGAGTTGGGAATGTGTTTGGCTCCTTAGGTCATTAGAACTTCACCATGATCAATAAGGACTATTAAAATGACAAGAGTAATTGGGACAATAATTTGGGCAACTTGGGAACATCTCACACAAACTATAAGGTTTAACAAAATATTTTTGTTTGCTAGAAATGGGGTGAGATGCTAGGAACAACCAAATTATTCAAAATGTATCATGCATCTCTTGAATAATTAGGTTGAAGAGACATTAATTGAGTATGGGGAACACCATTACATAATTCATGTGTAATTGGTTCCTAGATCTTACTCATATATTCCAACCAAGGAAACTTGGTTGGGCCTTTGCCTAGATTTGATCTGATTTTGATTAATGGGTTGTTTGATATGGCTGTTCATGATTTTGAATGAAAAATAAGACAGGCTATTGAAGTAATTCTAGCATTTTGAATATATTTTGACAAACTTGAAACTGTACATAACAAAGGTAAAAAATTTCAATTTTCAGGCCTTAAGTTGTTTGTTTTCTAAATGTCTGCAACCTTAAGGCTATAAACAAGTTCAGACCATAACTTTTAGGTAAGAGTTATGCTTGTAGATCCTCCAGGTTCTAGGCTCTGAACTTGGAAGTTTTCCTAGAGAAACTTCCACGAATTATCGAACACGAGTTACTGAAATTACTATTTTCAGTTACTGAAATTACGGGAGATACTAGTATCAGACACTGATCGGTCTACGGACCGATCAGGTCAGCCTGGAACGCTCGAGCCCGCTACTGATCCCTTTCTGATCGGTCTACAGACCGATCAGAGAGTTCCCTGATCGGTCCGGAGACCGATCAGATCAACTCGGCATAAAAGCCACTGATCAATCTCTGATCGGTCTACCGACCGATCAGGAATCTCGCTGATCGGTCAAGGGACCGATCAGTGAGTACTGATCGTCTCCTGATCGGTCCGTGGACCGATCAGGATGTTCCTGGATCGGTCCAGGGACCGATCAGGAGGCTTCTGATACCTTCTGATCGGACAACCGTCCGATCATTTCTTCACTGTACACCCATCTAAACCCTTAAAACCTCCCGATCCCTTCTTTTCCTCATTCACGCGAAACCCTAGCCGACTCTTCCCACCAGCTCACCCTTTCTCTTCTCTTTGCACGCCAAACCTAACCGAAGCTCTAGCCCTCGGAAGCCCTAGCCTAAAGTTCAAATGGCACCAAGGTAACTTCTTACCTCTCTAGAACTTGGCATTGTGTTTTCATTTCTCACTGAATCTTCTGTTGTTCTGTTGTCTCGGTTCTTGATTGTTGGTGGCTCCGGTGCTCACTCATTGCCCCATTTTACCACATTGCTAACCCCTTAGGAAGAAACCAGTAGGTGAGGGTACTTCCAAGTCCAAAGATAAATCCAAGTCCAAAGAAACCTCCCGACCTCAACCGTCCAGTTCGGGGAGATTCCTCAACCAACAGTTTGAAAAATCCTTTAAGGAAAGGACCTTCAAGTTGCTCCCATGTAGATCAGTCGATAAAAACTACATGAATGAGTTTTGTCCAGCGATTACGGAGACCATAGCCTACTATAAACTTGATTCCTTGGTATATTTAGAGAGGGATATCAACTTTGACCTAGTTTCTGAATTCTATAACAACCTTCATCAGACTATTGATGGTAGTTATAGATCAAGAGTGGCTAAGCAAAACGTTGATTTCAGCTTAATTATCTTCTTTGATTATTTAGGCTGTCGTATGTATTCGGGATGGTGTTCTCATTCTATCCTGCTTTGCCTGAACCCGTGCCTCATCCTCTTGATGTCTCATCTGACTCGATTTATGAGTACTTCTTTGGACATCCGAGACCGGATGGATTAGATGAGTTAGATGTCGATTTTCCTACATTTGCAGCCCTTGGCCTTTCTGCTCCTGATTACATTCTTTTCAAAATTGTCACAAACTATCTTCTACCTATTACCTCTAAACCATTGGCAGAGATTCGACCGTATCATTGTCTGATGCTTTATGGGTTGCGTAGGCGTCTTGACTTTGATATCATGTCGAGTGTCTATACTTCTATCATATCCCATAGCGAGCCAAGCGGTTACACTATCTATATGCCTTATGGGCATGTAATTACTGACTGGCTTGAGACCCTGGGTATTGACGTCTCTAAGGGGAGGATAGTAAAGATGGTTAGGCAGGATTGTCGACTTGGGAAACGTGCGTTTTCCAAGTCTGGAATCTTAGGATAGGCTGGGGCGGTTAGGTGGAAGGATGGGAGGGCACTAGGTGAGTTATCTCGACGACAGGTTGCTGCTACTGCTGCATATGGCGAGGAGGATCCAGATCCGCGCTGGCAGATCGCTGAGTTGGAGAGCCGTTTTGATCGCCACGAGGAGATGATGGCTGCTGAGTTGGATGGACTACGCATACGGATTGACCAACGCTACGACGATCTGCGCAGCCAGCAGTTGGTGACTCAGCAACTGCTTCGAGGGTGGATGGCCAGTTACCCACCTCCGCAGCACCACCCGAACCATCCACTTTCGAGCAGCAGCATCCCGCCTCCGGAAGATATTCCTCCAGCCGACACTGGAGATGTTCCTCGTCTTGAGGAAGATGACTGATACTTTTTGATGATCATATTGATTGTATGTTTTGGATGATGGTTGCTAGATACTTATGTCTGACCTGGTTGTCTGCTACTTACTGTTATGCTACTCATTCCTCTTTATATATTTGCTGTTCTTCTCTTGGTTGTTACTATACTCTTCATATGCCTTTTATTTCTTTATTCTTAGAAGGAATTCTAGGGGGATTAAGCAGAAGACAGTATGGATTAAGGGGGAGTTTTTTTTAAGTTATCTTACCTTGTTCGCTCCTTTTCGGTGTTTGACAAAGGGGGAGAAGATAACTAAGTTTAGAAATGAATGAAAGGTTGATTTTAGGGGAGAGGATGACTTTGAGTCCTGTTGAATCCTCTTACCTAATTCGCACATATTCGACTAAGTTAAGTGATGAATTGACTTCGTCAAGTCAATATGAAAAAAAAGGGAGAAGATAACTAAGGTATATCCGTCTTAGGAGGAGGATCCTGATTTCCCTAAAATTATGGGTATATGAGCATTTCTGATCTAAACTTAAATCGTGTTGTCAAACAACAAAAAGGGGGAGATTGTTGATACAGTCTGATCTGGATGTTGTTTTGCTGTTGACACTGATTTAAGTTTTATCAGATATTTAACTCAGATTAATTACTGATCTAGGTTGACTAGGTTGACCTGATTGAGAAAGTCCTAACTGGGATGTTAGGCAGTAGGAAAGTCCTGGTGAGTGAAGCCAGCGATTGGGAATCCTGGTGAGTGAAGTCGTGAAAACCCTAGTGAGTGAAGCTAGGTGCAAGTCCCGGTGAGTGAAGCGCAAGGAAAATCCAGATGGATCAAGGGTGATCGGACATCCGGTGTTGAAAAGTCCAAGAAGGAAACTTGGCATGCGAAGTCGAGAGGGCTCGGTAGCTCGTTCTCTAGGACCAGATGAAGTCGGAGAGGGCTAGGGAGCTCGTTTCTCCGGACTAGGTCGAGAGGGCTCGGACTCGGTCAAGAAGCTGGATCGGTCGGCGGACCGATCCAGCAGGAAACCTGATCGGTCCGGCGACCGATCAGAATCGATCAGTCTGATCGGTCTCTGCGACCAATCGAAATCAACCGCTCATCGAGATTTGATCGGTCCGGAGACCGATCGGGGCTTACAACGCTTGGGAAGAGCGACATCGATCGGTCTCGGACCGATCAGATTAGTCTGATCGGTCCACGGCCGATCGAAGGCGTGCGACATCGATCGGTCCGAGACCGATCGATTAGTTCTGATCGGTCGCCGGACCGATCAGGATTCGGCTGGATCGGTCACGGCGACCGCGTTTATTGTTGCATGCACTTTTTCTTCTTGCCGTATTTGTTTTCACCCGTCTGTTTTTAACCATCTGCTGTGAGTCTTTTTAGCTTGCAGGTCGCAGGTCACACTCTCATGGTTGAATTCAAATTAAGCTTCATTAAGAGAAGAAGACAAGTGCTCTTTTCACTGTGATTTGCTGCAACAGATGCATTTGAGGCATCAACGTTCACTGGCGAATCTGATTGCGATTGGGCTGCGCTCAGTTTGACCTCTACTTATTGGTTCGTATCCAGAGACGCCAGTGATGACTGTGATTTCATTGGTGTGAGTTCAGAGAACCAGGTAAGGAGAAAGAGGGATTGGCTGCAGCATTGATTCGTGCAGTCTGACCATGATCGGGAACAGGGCTTCAGAAGCAGTAAAAAACAGCGAGAGGAAAGAAGAACACAACAACAAGAAAGCTTGAAAGAAAAGTCTGTGCTGTTGTGCGAAGTTCTTGAGCTCTCGGGTGAACTGCGATCTTTGTTCTGCTACTGATCCTCGCGTGGTTGTAAGCATTTTTCATTCTTCTCTGCCACCAAGCTTCTGTAAGTCTTGTGCTTTAACTTAGATATTTCTTGAGACTTTGTGGGAAGATTACTCCACCTACAAGGAGGATCTTTAGCCGGAATTCTTCCGGGGTGCGATCTACCGAAGATCAAGGAGTCGTCCACCTTACGGACACGCCGAGGAGTAGAGGCAAGTTATCCCCGAACCTCGTAAATCTGTGTATCAGTGTTTGTGTGCTGGTTTTCGTTTTGTTTTAGTTTGCTTATTCCGCTGCGCTAACTAGTTTCTATGTAGAACTCTCTGCTTAAGTTTTTAAAGAGGCTATTCACCCACCCTCTAGCCATCTAAGATCCCAACACTTGGAATGTTAAAATATTTCCTTGGAATTGAAGTAGCTCGTTCTAAAATGGGCATTGACATCAACCAACGCAAATACACACTCGATCTTCTTCAAGAAATAGGATTGCTTGGTGCAAAACCTGCTAAGTTTCCCATGGAACAATCCTTGAAATTCACCTCAAATAATGGCAACTTACTTAAAGATCCGATGCATTATCGACGATTGATAGGAAAGTTGATTTACTTAACCATCACAAGACTAGAAATTTCATTTCCAGTCAATACTCTTAGTAAATTTATGCAGAAACCTAGACAACCTCACCTTGATGCAGTTCATCGATTGTTTCGATATTTAAAAGGTACACCAGGACAAAGATTATTTTTTCCTTCTAAAGGTGATTTAAGTTTGATCGGGTTCTGCGATGCCGACTAGGGTGGAGACATTTTTACATGGCAATCAGTCACTGGTTATTGTGTTTTTCTTGGAAAAACTCTTATCTCATGGAAAAGTAAAAACAAACCACTGTGTTTAAGTCTTCAGCTGAGGTAGAATATAGATCCCTGGCTTCCACTACTTGTGAAGTAACTTGGCTAAGGTACTTAACACTACAAAAAAACCTACAAATAACGACAAAATTCCCGACTGAATTCAATTCGGTCAGTGGTTACCGACTGAATAAATATCAGTCGGACAATTACCGGCTGAATTTAATTCAGTCGATGATTTTCGAGTGAATTAAATTCAGTCGGAAAATATTGACTGAATAGATATTTCAGTCGGTATTTACCGACTGAAGTTTTTATTCAGTAGACAAATCCTTTAACGGGTTCGGGTGTTGATGTTTACCGACAGAATGTTAGTTTCGTCGGTAAATATCAGTATTTGGGCGCTCCGATTCGGTAATGTTTAGGGTTAGGGATTACTGATGGATTGTAACAATTCGTCGAAAATTACCGATAGAATTGACATTCCGTCAGTAAATTAGAGTAAAAATTAGGGCACGGTTCCACTTTCCTCTCTGCGCGAACTCGATCTCCTTTCCTCTCCACATCCTCGGCGATTGACAACCGGCGATCTTGGCGTCCAGCCTCATGTCCTCTCCCGTTCTCGGTGATTAGCAATAGGTGACTCTGGTATTCTCCTCTCCTCCCTCTTCTCTTATGTTTGACGTGCACGCCGCCTGCTACGCCGGCGCCTGCTCCCCAAGAGAGTGCTCCGCCGGCGCCTGTTCGCTGCAGGTCGGTGACGCAGGCCGACGCCGCAGGCCCCTGCTCGCTGCAGACCGGCGCCGCATGCCCTTGCTCGCAGCAGCCGGCCGCCGCAGGCCCCTACTCGCGACAGGCCGGGCGCCGCAAGCCCTTGCTCGCGGTAGCCGCCGCAGGGCCCTGCTTGTGGCAGGCCGGGCGCCACAGGCCCATGCTCGTGGCTGGTCGCAGGCCCATGCTCGTGGCTGGCCGCAGGCCCATGCTCGTGGCTGGCCGCAGGCCAATGCTCACGGCTAGCCGCAGGCCCCTGCTTGTGGCTGTCCGCAGGCCCCTGCTCGCGGTTGGCCGCAGCCTCCATGATCACGGCTGGCCGTAGGCCCCTACTCGCGGCTGACCACAGGCCCCTGCTTATGTTCTATAAATTAGATTTGTTTTACTTGCATTATCTTTTGTTTAGTATACTTAGTTTCATTATATGTATTGTTATTTCATTTAATGAGCGTTTATGCAACAACATAGAATTTTGGTAATATGATACGAAGATCATGAGATGAAACTGAGCTCATAATGCTTTATTAGATAACAATGTATATGAACAAAGTTTGGATGTATAATCAATTAGAAAATGGATTTCTCAGAGCTGATTTTATTGCTGAAGTTGAACAGTTCATGAACTTTGCTAAAATTCATCCAGAATGGTGTCGAGTATCCACATACAGATTTACTCCTGATGGCCATTGAGTATCCACATACATTACAAGAAAATTTAAAGAAAGAGTCTATATTGCTGGTACTACATGGAGACATGTAGATAGTGAGACTAAAGGTCTTTATTATAAAGAATTTTGTGATAAGTAACTTGAATATGTATAATATATTTATTCTTTAATATACTAAATTTTTAATTTCTAATTGCAGAAAAAATATACATGGAAGGATGGACACGAGGCAGAATTTGTAGCGACTTGGAATATTTACTGTGTCAAGTTATACAAAGACCTTTTATATTATATGAGAAAGGATGACACTAGACCAGCTTATGTATCCGACGAGATTTGGAGTGCATGGACGACCACTTGGTCTACAAAAAGATGGCAGACAAAGGCTTTAAAAACTCGAGAAAATAGGAATACAGAGCTATGTGGCCCGAGTACCGGATCTGCTCGGCATACATCAGGATCTCGATCTATTGTTGAGCACGCCATGGATATGGTGAATTGAATTTAATATTTTGTAAATTAAATTTTTATTATTAACAAGCTTGTATATTTGTGACCCAACTTATTTGTGCATGCAGGAGCGTTCTTTAGAAAGACAACCCACTTGTCTGGAGGTCTTTCTTAAGACTCGCAAGAGAAAGGATGGTACATATGTAGATCTTCGATCGAAGAACATTGGGGTTTGAATTATTAACTTTATTATATTTAATCGTTATTAATGATTAATTAACTTTAGTAAATGTGTACAAGATATAAATTGTATATTTTTTTTCTACACAGGAGGAAATGACAAGTAGGTTGCTCAGGCATCTCAGCCACCAGTAAAGGGAGGGGAGTCACGGGATCAATCCACCCAACAAATAAATGAAATTTATTATGATGTTGTGGGTGGAAAGACAAAGAACTCCTCCCTCTACAGTCTAGGCTCCCAGGCCAAGGTGGTATTTGATCGCTTGAGGACTCCTAGGGGTCGTGTTAGTTCCTCTTCTTCTTCTTATGAGGTGGAGTCATTAAGAAAAAAAATCAAGAATTGAAGACTCAGATGACTACTATGGATCAGAGATAGGAGGAGAGATGGGCTGCTCAGGAGCAGACATTGTCCCAGATGTGAGCAGCCATTGCTAGATGGGACCGATCACAGCAACTCCAGTCACAGGAGCCCCAGTCAGAGCATGGTATTGAGTCACAGGAGACTCGATGCCCATTAGACCCTGCTGATGATTAAATTTTTCTGAGGTATGTTCAATTACAACTTAATTTTTTTCTTAGTGCAATCATCTTAGTTATTATTCTGTTCTCTTGTGTGAAATCATCTGGTCTAAATTCTGTTATGGAATGCATGTCTCATATGTGTATTAGGGGTTGCTATTGCATACCTAGTAGACATGTTATTAGGCTCTAGTGCTGCTGCCTGCAGATAGACATTAATCTTGTAGAAAATTAATATTGAAAAATGAAAAAATAAATAAATCATGTAGTTGAATCTTCTGACTTTGAAGACAATTGATCAAACGATAAATTAACAAACTATCCAAACATTTATTTGGAGATACAGACTAAGTTATTTAGTTGAAACAAAATTTAACTTGCTTTTTGGATTAGTAAGCAAAGAAACAAAGAAAACTACTCCAGGCACTATTTGACACTCCTATGATCACCCAGTACATAGTATGCATTTGCAAGATTCACCCATATTATTCCAAATTGGAGATCAGATTTTAGCGTTGCTAATAAGCACTCTTTTGCGACAGTTGCAACTTCTATTTGTTGCAAAAAAGCCCCTTGTCCTGCATTGACACCTAGACTTAAAATGTTCAAGGATATCAAAAGGGCTGGTTGTTTACTCTGAGATGAAACTATGGATGAAAATGTTATTAATTCAATATTAGTGTTGTTTGATTGTGAACCGAAACTATGGATGAAAATGTTATTAATTCAATATTAGTGTTGTTTGATTGTGAACCGAACATCTGATTTACTTTCTCCATCATAAAATTTCTCATAACCATTGCATAATTTTTCCACACTTTAACCATGCTACTGGAAGAAGTAGAAAAAAAAAATAAAGAAGTTAGATTATTGATCTACTAACAGTGTCTTATTTGATTGATTAACCATCCTTGACACCAATAACCAAGCCGTAGTTGGCATATCATCCTCAGTTTTAGTAGTTGTATGCTAAAGTATATTGTAGTTGTTTTTATGTTTCAGATTCTTAAGGGGTTTTAATTATCATACATTAATTAAGTGAAATATAATTATTCTATTTGGGTATTCTTAGATATTTATATTAAATTGTATTACATTTTTCAGGAGTCCATATTGATACATTCACCACTGTACTATCATTGGATATCTACAATATAATCCAAGTATTTTATTACATGCAAAATTAGTTATATATTATAATTTTTTAGTTATATATTACATTTATATCGATTCAGTCTGATTATAATTTCTTATATTTGACTTTTACAAGATTATATTTCGATATATGTGTAGGTGATGTATCATGATAAGTTTAGATATTTTGTATTTGACTTTCACTTATACTTTTGGATGTTTATGATTGTCAATACTTGATATTTGGATAGTTATATTTTATTTTGTATTGAATTTTGGATATATGACCACTTATTAATATGTTTTGTATTATTTTTTTAGACAGTTTTATCATTTGTTTGTGAGTATATATCTTGTATTGGTTGTTGATTGTGTGGATTGTGATTGATGTATGACTTGTGTTTGTGTTACCATCGTTTGTGATGATTTTTATTGTATAAAAATTATATATATGATAAGTGGGAAATGCAAAGGAGGGGTTTCAATTTTTTTACTGCATATTGCCGACGGAATTCAATATTCCGTCGGTAATTTATTGAACTGCAACAGGGTCTTTATGATAAAATGACAACGGAAAAGGTAATTCCGTCGGAAATCATCGACGGAAAAGGTAACTCCGTCGGAAATCAGGGACAGAATATTGAATTCCGTCGGAAATCACTAACGGAATTACCTTTTCCGTCGGTGATTTCCCGACTACATTTTATTCCGTCGATAACCTCCGTAACATTCCGTTTGCCTTTTGCCGACGAGATAAGTTTTCTGTCGTTAATATATACCGACGGAATTCATGAATTCCGTCGGTAATTTACGACCGAATATAATTTCCGTCGGTAAATTGAGCGACGATCCAATTCTTCCCGATATCAAAAATTCCGTCAGTATTCCGTCGGAAAACTCATTTACCAACGGAATACCGACGAAATATTCAGTCTTTATTCGCAACTATTTTTGTAGTGTATTATGAGATTTGGGCATTAATCATCAACAACCAATACTTTTATATTGTGATAATCAAGCAACTATGCACATCGCTGCCAATCCGGTTTTTCATGAAAGAACAAAACACATTGAGATAGACGGTCATATTGTCCGCGAGTGAATCGAAAAAAGAGAAATTAAGACTGCTTATGTGTCAAGTGAAAATTAGATCGTAAATATATTCACCAAGGCATTAGGTGAATCTCCATTTCACATATTCACAAGCTGGGTATTCTTAACATCCACGCTCTAATTTGAGGGGAGTATTAAAGAAATGATTCTAATTGATTAACGAAATCAATTTAATTAATATGATTTTCTAAATATATTATATATAATTAATTCATATTAAATTTAGTCTTAATTTCCTTATTTTATGTATTGAGAAGTTATATATATTTTTATAATTGACTTTTATTTTAGATACATAATATTAATGTAATTTTTCTTCCTACATATTTTCATATACTTTCATATTTTTCATGTACTGCTTCTTAGATCCGTACACTTGCCTACCTCCGTAACCGAGTGGGCCGCCTCTCCACCTATGTTGGATCACACTTAAAAACAGCTATTGTTATATGTTGGGATTAAAGGAGAAGGCAAGAGCCATGCATGAAATTATCCTCTTGTTATTATTTTTTACTTCACACTGTCGTAATTTTCTTGATACCTTACTCTTAAAAGAATTAGGGTAAAGATTAAAAAGACATTATTATTATTATTAGCAGCAGTAGAAGTGAAAAACAGATGTTCTTATTTTTAAAAAATTTATCATATTTTTTTTTTAAAAAAATTCATAATAGTTAGCATTAGATATTATAGATAGCATATTATTATATTAAACTATGCTTTATCACTTAATTAAAATTATTTTAATATTATTATAATAAGTATAATTATAGTTGTTATGATATGAAATTGAAATAAGTTGAATAAAATTATTTTAATTTAATTAAATTAAAAAAATATATATTAAGATATTTTTAAGCAATTTTATTAAAATTATTTAAATTTATCAAAACGACTCTAGCTTGATTAAACTCTCATTGCAGCTGGTGTTATTATAACAGAGTTAAATTGGATTTTAACCGATTTAGAATTATTTTAATTGATGAAGAGTATTTTTATTTAATAATATTTTATTTATTATAATTTTAATAATTTCTCCTTATAATTACTCCGCGATGGATCAGACCATCCGTTTGGTTCTGGGGCGTCAGGATTGGAAAAGCTCTGGGCGTCCCTTTTCGATTGGTCGCTGCGGTCGCCTTGCCATCCACCGGAGGAAGCAGCACAGTAGCAGCGCCATCGCCATCGTGCTTGCCGTCTCCTTCGCGTTTTCTAACTAGCCCTTGTCGAGGTCTAGGGTTCTGTATTCCCACCTCCTCATACTCCTTGGGACGCCCTTTCATCCATGTCTGCCGCTTGCCGTTCCCTCGCTCTACCTCCGTTGACTCCCCTGCCCTCGCCATCTAGGGCTCGCAGTTCCCTGAGAACCGTTTCTTCTCTACCTTCGACATTTGGGCGATCTTTGTCAGCTTGCAGAGCTCCCAGAAAGGTTGGTAGTTGAACGTAATAGAGATTGGGGATGGAAAAGGTCTTATGAGAGTTTTTCCCATGGAAAAATTTGATTTTTCATCAGAAAAAGGGTTCGATTGTGGGGTTTTGTTTTCTGCAGGGATGGAAGACTGCTCGTGTGTCGTGCTTTATGCACGAGGAGGACGAGGAGGAGACATCATCCAGCAAGAGGGAATTTGATTTTGTGGAAGTTAAGCAAGGCGGGGAAGTAGGAGAGACTAGGCTGGAAGAATCAGGGAAGGAGAAAGCAGGTTGGATTTTGCGAATTGGGAAGGTCAGTTACCCGTATTCAATTTTAGACGCTACTGTTATGATTCTGTGACTATTTCATTGTGGTGGACTTTTGTTTTCTGGTTGCGATGTATTATCAAGTTATTCTACTTTTAGGCACGAACAAATTTTGCATTTGGAAGCCACTGCATGCTAACATAAAGGAATGAACGAATCAAAAGGCAGTGTGAACTTTGTAAACATTTTATAACTACATAAGTTTGTATGTCTTTTGTAAAGATCCGGTGGATCTTGAACTACTCTCCCTTCCTTTGTTGGTAATAAGCTTACAACATCTTCTCTATAGTTAGTTGTATAGTAGTGCACTTACATAGAATCCATGAGGCACATTTAGGGTCTCACTCTTGTCAAACCTTCTAGAAGAAGGGGTTGGATTTCTATATTAAGAAAGCTACATTTAAGGTTGAACTTCTACGTAATGAAAGCAGCTGCAACCACAAAGAGTACAATTCTCTCTTAGCATCTATACATGATCTGTTCTAAGCTTGAGGAGATACCAAAACTGGTTGTGTGGTACATGGGTTATAGCACCTTGAGTTGTCTTTTGAGATTCAATCAGGAGATGCAGCCTCCTCTTCACTAAGGTATCAAAAATATATGCAATTTGCTTGCTGATATCAGGCCACCATGTCATAGGAATATGCAAGACATATATAGTCCTTATTTATATTTTACTTGAACTGATTTATATATGGTCCTTATGTGGGACATATATTGTCTTTGTTCATAAGAGCATAGTTTAAATAATTACGTAGAACTTAACCAATATAAAATGTCCATAAAAGGCTAACATCTGTTTTATAATAAATAACCCAATGCAAATAAGACCTACGTCTTTACATAAGAATAGATCATTTAGTGGCTACCCAAAAGCTTTAACACCGATTAGAGTATTTTTTGGGATGGAAATAAACTAACTAAATCACATCAATGCTCTAGTACTCATTGTTTGTTTACTGGAAGGGTTCAGGAAAGGAAATCTGGAAGATGAAAGATTGGGTAACAAGATTTATCTATTGCTATATAAAAAGATGATAACTTTTAGCCTTTTAGTACCTGATAGATGTTAGTTGGCTGAAACTCAACAATGCTTGAATTTTGTGAGCCTAAGCAAAGAAAAATGCAGTCTGCATATATGTTATGTAGCCCATGAAATTTCTCATCTTGAATGCCTGTTACTCCTATCTTCAGTAGGATGGACACTCCTATCTTTATTTCGTAGGCATCTTTTTATTTAAAAACAACTGTTGTGTTTGTTTAAACAAAGCATACACAACATATTTATCTCATATCCATAGAGTTGATAAGGTAACTCATAAAACCCGAAAGAAAAACCTGCTTAGGTATCTGAACAACATTGGCAAATTACTGTTCCCCTTTCTAATTGTATGTGATCCCTCTATCTCTATAAAATTTTCAACATGACCTTTTGTCTTAAATCAGATTAATTAGAGTTTATGGCATTGGCAGTGCTTTTTCACTTCTTAAATATTGTACCAAAACATCAGCATCTGTCTCTAGGCGAGTCCTTCCATTTAGTTTGAGCTTTTTTAGGTGGTACAGACCGTCTTTAATAATCAAAGCTTCGTTTCATTATGTTCCTGCCTCTTGCTTGTCAGTCTCCACAAATCAAGGCAGAAGTTAGCTTGGGAAAAATGATCTAATTTGAATATTAGTAGTCTATACATTTGCATAGAGCTCATTGGAGGATATGGTCCTTGAAACTGAGCTTGATGCAATAACAACAATAACAACAACCAAGCCTTATCCCATTAGGTGGGGTTGAGACAAATTGACCTTAATAGTCAAGACAAATACAATTTGACAATGAAAGTTAGAGGAACCATTGTGTGCTCATTGACAACACTGTTGACATTTTAATGTAACAGTCAATTTGGTGTAATATTCAAACACTGAAGTTACAAATTGCCCAATCTTGATCTTTCCTTGACATAATTCAATAGAAATATAAATCTCCATGAATTTGGCAAAAGAACAAAATCAAATAAGGGATCTTGATAGCTTCTCTTTTCCAGAGAAAATAAAAGAGCATCTTAAAAATGAAAAGTAAAAAATTAGAGTTGCCATCACCTTCTTCACTTGGCTACATGATATATTATAAAGGATGCTTGATCTTCACTCTAAACCATTTTTCTCATCAATAATTTCCCTTTCATTTTTTGAAATGGACTTCTTTATCTTACAAAATAAACAAAATCTTAGCTTTTGCCTCCTAGTATCTGTGGTTGAAATGGATTATGTACAAGGAAACTTCATTTTTTTAAAAGTAAATTTAAAGTAGAATTTTGCATTTTCTTTGATTTTCCTTCACTTATCTGATTAGAATTCAAGGTGTAAAAGTTAAAGAGGAACCAAAGAAAACTATACAAATGGATTAATTACCATGTGCATTACATTTACTGGTGATGTAGCCGTGCATGATGAGATCAATGCCAGCAAGCTTCAACAAAGTTGGAACACATGGCTTATTGTTGGGATTGTTATCGTAGTAGGTACTATGGAAGCTCTATGAATATATAAATGACACTAAACACCTTCAAACTATTGAGATTTCTTAAATTTCCGGAATAAACAACCATTGTGTGCTCGAATACAATGGATATTATATATTTAAGATGGTCTTTTATTTCATGTTGCAAGACCCAACTTTTGGGTATACCTTTTCTTTAACACTTGTTTTTCTATTGAAAAACTAGTTTTTCTATTTAGCTTTTCTGGGTTAGGATGAAAGCATTTGCTCATTGCTTGTTTATTTAGGCTGTACTATTTACCTAACATGATACTTTTCAGGTATTAACCAGGATCTTCACTCTTAATGGCAATGGTTGGACAGTACCATGGACTTTGGAAACAATTGTCCAAGTTAGTAATTTATCTAGCAATCTGTTGTCTTCACCTTTTTATTTTTAACTGAATATTTTAAGATGATATAGTTTTGGCAGTAGTTTTATTTGGGCTCTTTCATCAATTTGAGATGGACCAGCCTCTTTTGTGTTTTGCTAATTTGAGTTTAATTTTTCTTAAGTTCTTTTCCACCAAAAAAAAACGAGCTGTGTAGTCTTTCATGCATCTCCTTTAACTCTACCTGGTTTAAAAATCTGTTTTGATTGTAAAAATGGGAGTAACTCTGTTCAATGTTTTGTGGAATCTCAGTACTTCAGTTTCTTGAGTTGCATATCCATAGACATTTGCCTGTCTTGAAGTTGTACCTATGCAAGGTCTTTGAAATTCATCTGGAATTGTGCTTTATCACTAATCTTATTAGAGTGGGTTGTTGCTTGTGCATCTTGTTGTTCTCTTAGTTGACTCACGTATAGCCTTACAACTATCTGCATCTCAATGCCCGTCAATAACATTTTGTAATTCCTTTCATTTTCTTGTTTATTTGTAGCAGAAGCAATTAATCATCTCTCCATAATTTTGCAAATTATTTCACTTACCAAATTTTGCAATTAATCATCTTTCATATTAAAAAACACTATAATATGGATGCTCCATCAAAGTATGAAATTAAAATCCATGCCGTTGCCAACCAGATTACTTGATTTTTTGGCTAAAAGAACTGATGTATTGACCATATAACATATTTGTCTCCAGAGTATAGTTAGGTCACCACTTTGTCGTTTTAGAGAAGTCTCAACTTGTCCTCATTTATCAGTCTTTTTTTTTACGTGGAAAGTTAAATGTATAATGTCCTATCCTTGTTTTTCTTTTTCTCTATCTTTTATTTGCCTATTCTTGATGGTTATAGTGCTGTAACATGTGGTCTGTTCTGATAGCTGATACCATGGTTCATTCAACTATATGGTTATAACAATTACCATGTGTTCCAAGTTCATGCGCAATTGTTACATCCAGTCTTTTCAAAATTAAGTAAAATGATGAATTTTCAGGTAATGCTTCTTTGGATCGCATCGTTCTGGTTTGTGGGATCCTGGATAATTCCATTCTTGGCTCATGCAGCTGGTTTTAGCAAGGAATCTCTGACACACCGAGGTCAGGCTTTGTACAGCCTCCTTACGGATGTAGCTGAAGGTCTAGCTGGGATTGCAATCCTGCATCGATGTCTTTCCAGATTCCAACCCCTTCCATCAGGCTGGTTCCAATTCAATATCAAAGGTAAAAGCTGGCATTTAGATGTGGGTTTAGGATGCCTACTCTTTCCGTTGGTCAATCTTCTATCCCAGATCAACATAAGCATGGTGCCAGCTCTCCCTGCTCCTCCCGTCGGAGTTTCTAGCGTGGAGCAGTCAATTCTGGCCCGTGATCCCGTGGCCATGGTTATTTATGCCATTGTGGTCTCTGTGTGCGCTCCCGTGTGGGAGGAGATTGTGTTCCGCGGCTTTCTTCTCCCTTCGCTCACCAGGTACATGCCATTATGGGGATCAATTTTGGTGAGTGCAGTTGCATTTGCACTTGCACATTTTAATGCTCAGAGACTGCTTCCCTTGGTGTTCCTTGGAGTGGTAATGGGAGTGGTGTTTGCGAGATCCAAAAATTTGCTGCCTCCAATTCTCTTGCATAGCCTATGGAATGGTTTTGTCTTCTTGGATCTAATGAAATGACAACTTTTTTTTTTGTTTGTAATATTAGTGACAATTGTGGTTTATTTCATATTTATTTGCCTAGTCCGTATGATTAGTAATGAAATGGGAAGGCATCTTTTCAAGGATCATCAATGATTTCCTTCTATGAAGCATTCAGTTATACATATAATCAAGTTATATATACTCAAAAATTGTCATTTTGGAAAGATCTTGGGGTCGAAACTTGACGTATCCGAACATGCCTAGTAGCTATCCATAATTTTCCTCTTCTGTGCTGGCAACATATTAGTAAAGTACTGGGATGAGTGAATTTCCTTTTTTACTACATGATTAGAATCACATAGTAAAACTTGAACAACATTCAAAAGAATAATAAAGATTATAATTATTTTTATGTTATCTTATATAATTTTTTAATAACACAAATGATACAATACGTATGCTATAAAATTAATATAGCATAATACAATTGCCACCTTAATTAACTGCACCAAGTAACTTTTAGAAGGTGTCTATGGAGCTTATCCATTCAATCATGAGTGGAGAAGTTATCGTACAGAGACAAACAGCAGAAAGTCTGTAACAAGCGCAGCTAAAAAGGCAAATGGTGCACCTTACAATCAACAGATGATCAGTCACAGTACAAGGAATCTTAAATCCAGATGAACAAAATTTGAAAACATTAAACATGCTTGTTTCAATCCAAAGATGGGGAGTAACCACGTACAAACATCAAAATCTTCCAAGCGACTTGATTTGCTTAGATGTTTCTGTATCCACACACAAGCAATAGTATGAGAGCGCTTATCATACACGACAAGGTTTACCAAGGATGAAATCATCGGAAGCATAAATCAAGCTCCTGAAGCACGATAATAATAAAAATAGAGAGCATTTAGTAGCAGAGTAGCTGCTGAAGAAAACAACCCACTGCGGGAACGGATGCGAAGTCGCCATGCTAACTTGATGTTGGTTCCTGCATTACCCATCCAAATGCATGTTAGGTTATAGAGGCTGAATCTGAATGGCAAAATAAAGAGGAACCTCAAGCATACTAATGTTCACTAACTTTTATTCGGTTGTCACAGAAACATGATTCTTGTATTAGTCATGACTCGTGTATACATGTTTGAAAATGTGGGTTTAATTCCTGCAAGTCAGTTACAAGTATCTAATGTGCTCGGCTGAATTTCTTCAATTGCCTGAAATTACAAGTTAAAATGTTGTGGTTGAAATTGCCGAACAATAGAAATCAACACAAGAAGACGAATCACACTGGAAGAGGTAAGAGACCACCTAACTATTTGGGATTGATATGAATCTTATTCTTCAATTAAATTTTACCTAAAGATATATCACATTCAAAATCCTTGCAGGAGTTTTGGACCCCAACTATTTGGGTTTGAATTTATGAATCAATATATCACCATTGCTCATATTGGACAAAAATCAAAAGGGCGCCCCTTTTTTAACAAATTGTCAAAGGGACGCCCTACTTTGATTTGTCATCAAAAGGGTGCCCCCACCCCTTTCTACATTTCTCCTTTTACATTCCAGTAGAGTAATTGCTTCATACACAGGCATGCATCTGACACACGGACTCCCACCTATATTCCCACCTAAACCTTGACTCGGGGTCGCGCTATAATAGCTATGAGAAACGAGGAGTTAAGGTGCTTAGACCTATACCCCTAATTGCTCCCTACATAGGAGCCTATGGTTCCATTCTTAGTAGCTACATTTTGTTGCTGCTACAACTACAATAGCAACTACGCAACCGTAGTTATTACAACATGATTTTTTTTTTTAAATAAATAGCACTAAGTTCTTTTGTAACCCTAAAAAAGGACTTCTTTTGAATCTATTACAGATCGAGAAACTAATATGATGTGTGCATCTTTGAGTTCGTTTATGATAAATTCATCTAATTCTGAGTCGAGAAACTAATTCGATGTGTGCATCTTTAAGTTCGTTTATCATAATAAACTAATATGAGTTCGGATAGAAAAACTAATCCGATGTACGCATCTTTGAGTTCATTTATGATAAACAAACCAAAAATTACCAAAAATAGTGAAAAGATGCTTGGAGTCTCCAAAAAGGATCCTAAATGATATTTTTTGAATTCGAAATTTGACCAGTTATGGGTTTCACTCGGTAACAAATATAGATCTCTCAATGAGCTTCGATTAAAAAAAATGCGTCTTGTTCTGATATTCGAGTCAAAAGTTATGACCTTTGAAAGTTTGATTGTTTCCACATCATTAACTAACCACTCTCGATTGTAGTTGTAGCAGCTACAGTTTCATAGCTGCTACAACTATGTGGCAGTCAGTTGTAGCAACTACGAAACCGTAGCTACTACAACTATGTAACAACTATGAAATCCGTAGCTACTATAATGCGCCGATTTAGGTGGTAAATAGGGTTATAAATGAACCAAATATTCGTAAACAAGCTTGACATTTAGCTTGGTAAGAGCTTGTTTATGCTCGTTCAATATACATAAGATTGATTAAATGAATAAGCTTGAACAACTCGTTAAACTAAACAAACAAACTTGAACGCATGTGTTCAGTTCGTTAATGTTCGTGAACAACATTTGTGAATAATGTTTATTAATAAAACTCTTATCAACATGCTAAATAAATGAAAATAATGTTTCAAAATGAATAAATAAATTTATATTATGAAACTCAATAACCAATCAAACAAGCTTAAAACGTAAAAATTTCAAATAATTAAACAAGCTTGAGAATTAAGAGCTTAATAACATCTAAACGAACCAAGCTCAAGCCAAGCATGAACCAAGCTTAATATCATAAAAATGAACCAAGCTAAGCTTGAACAATTATTTAACAACTTGGTTCATTTTGGGCTCGGCTCGGCTTGGTTATCTTATCAAACAAGCTTGAACACCATAAAGCTTGGCTCGGCTTGACTCGTTTATAGCTCTAGCGGTAAAAAATAGAAGAGAGATAATAATGGAAATAAACTGCTACTATATAGTAAAGGACGAATGTGTCATTTTATAGGGAGGTGGAGTGTTTCTTTGATAATAAATCAACATAGGGCGCCCTTTGACGATTCCTTAAAAAAGAAGCGCCCTTCTGATTTTTGTCCTAAATTATTAACAGTTCATATCCATCTTATGTTTATAGTTTATTTGATGATTTTCTTGGCTTTCAGAACAGAATGTTGAACACAAGCACATACAATACAGAACCGAGGACAAGAAATAACACAATAACTTGAAAAATACATTGCAACAAAAGTGAGAGAACTGAAATTTAACAAAAAATGGTTCTACGTCAGTCAAATCTTAGTAGAGCTTAACATGAAATCAACTAGGATGGGATACTAATTCTTCAATTCAGATCCTCACCAAACATAAATGAGATTTAAATAGTCTGGATGATAGTTATAGAAAAAAAATGATCTGCTATCATTTCTAATACAATTAGGAAGATCTTAGCTTGTTTGTCGAACTATGGTTCCTAATCTTACCTATAAAGTATATTCCAGCTGTTGGAGCAAATTTGGCCTCTGCAATATCCCATCTAATGTACCTTAAGCTAAACTTATAATTGTTCAAGCTCTAGAAAGATCAATCCAACCCAAAGCACACAATAAGGACCTTTAGATATTTAAGAATGGTTAAGAAGTTTCAACAATGTGAAGTTAAGGAGGCGAAGTTTCTTGATATCTGCCTTTCCTATTTATCTCAAACATATTCTTTCACTAGAGGGAGATTCTATACTCTATACCATGTTAAAATCTAAGAGGTCACTGAATTTAACTCAAAATGCTAAGCCTCTAAGGTAGAAGACCTTTGTTTAAGCATGCTTAAAAAGTCTCACTTAGCAACGTGAGAGATATGAAGAGTTTAGATTTTGTTCTTCACTCCCTTTATATTCCTTTACCAGCAAGATCTTATTGTCAGCCTTATGGATTGAATAGTCTTTAGCTTCAAAAAGCTTGGCCATTCCAACGGGTCTTCTTATAATTCTACTACCCTTCTTACCGATTGGCTATGCCAAATTCATTGGTAGATAACTTCTAGATCCATGGGACACGTATTCTAGTAACGCTCCCAATTCAAAGGGAAAATATGACATATGAAAGAAACTCCAAGAAAAGAACAGCAGAAAATTAGCTAAGTACAAGGACCACCATTGTGAATAGGTCAATGTTTATCTCAACTACCTGAGGTGGTCTTTAAAACTCAATTCCTGCTAAAGATACAGATCAATGCTTTAAAACTTGGATGTTTAGCAGCATTGCTTTAAAACCGTCAAGTTGGCTAGAGGATGATAGACTTGCTACAATAGGACAAGGGATCAATTCCCGATGGGCACATATCCTTGGGGAAAAATATCCCTCCCACCCCCTCACCAACTTGGTGGTTGGCTATAAGCTGATCCCGTGATTTACCTTCTTTCATAGGAACTAGGGCGTCTAAGGTGAGCGTAGTCACCTTTTACTATAATTAATGGAACACATCACACGTGACCAGTGACCCTTTGCACGGGGGTGAGGTAAACAACATGACATTGTGCACACACTGGACTTGTGATGTGCTCCATTAATTTTTGCATATCCTGATTTATCTACTTGTATCTTGCTGTAGAACAGGCTATAGATACTGAGCCGCCTGAGATGAGCGCATTACCTTTTTGCCACGTTAATGGAACACATCATATACACTCTATCTGGAAGTCATGCATGTGTTTGAGCTCAGCATCCAACCGAATCATCTCTCATGGTTAATGTGAAGGCCAAATATAAAAATTAGATGATTTAGTAAATTAAATGCGTCCATTACATACCTTAAATTCCATTAAGTGGCATAGTGATACTACAGTGCCTCTTGGCTCTGGGACGAATGATCTCTCTGTGAAAAAGAGCTTTACCTCTACCATAACAAAAACTAAGTGCGACTTGATTAGGGTCAAGAGGGTGAACGTGATGACTAAGAATTTTATGATAATTTGGACGGTGATAGTGACACTTTGTCCAATAGTGCCACTCTTCCCTCTACTATAACAGAAACTAAGTGACTTGATTAGGGTCAAGAGGGTGAACGTGAACTAAGAATTTTGATGATAATTTGGATGGTGATAATGACACTTTGTCCATTAAGATCCTTGAGTTCCTTTTCAAAGAGGATTAATACTTTTGAGAACTTTTTTTCCCCAAAGATAATACTGTATTTTGCTTGCTTTGGTATCTAAAGTTAAGCTTATATGATGATATATTCTGTATAAATTGTAATTTTTTGAATGATTATGTTGATTTAGCAATTTATCTAATACGATATACACATTTTTTTTTACCAAGGATTATATATGTACCCGATGATATTTTGCATGGAACTCATTCGAGGAAGAAATTCATGTAGCTGATTGCAAATATTGGAGACAAGCTTGGCTTAAAGATGCTGACGTTGGTGCACCTACTCTTCTAGGCATCAAAATTTGTATGTTTTGCGTGGAAATTCAACAACAAACTATATTTTTCTAAAAGATCATAAAAATTTTTATAATCAACTGTACTATTTAACTTTTTCTAGATGTCAATACCCATCAAACTCAAAACAATCTCGGGTATAGGTTTGAATCAGCTATTGGGGGGAAATTTCCATGAATATAAACCTAAAATGTTCCAGCATGTATCGAATTTATGATGTAAGACAATGTGTTACTAAGGGTAACTCGGTGCACGAACCTCCCGCCATGCGGGGTGCCGGGGAAGGATCCATTGTACGCAGCCTTACCTTGTTTTTTGCAAAAGGTTGTTTCTAAGATTCAAACTTGTGACCTTTAGGTCATAAAGTAACAACTTTATCATTGCACAAAAACTCTCCTTCTAAGACAATGTGATACTGTGTTAAAGAAAATCTCAAGTCTACTGTCTGATTTTGTTATTGTTTAAAGAAAAATCTAAGGGATATTATGTGATCGATGGTTGTAACATGCTGAACTCATTGCTGGCTGCATGGATCTTATACATCCTTTAAATTCTATGAAAGACTACATTGCACCAAAATTATAACCCTCAAAATAAATAAATAAATATATATATATATATATATATATATATATATATATATATATATATCAAGGACTTTCAGTGTGGACTAGGCTTTTTATTTGGGCCCAAATCAAGTAGAATTTGAATCTACACCAGAACTAAACCTCTACCCGCTAATCCATAACTTAACCCTTTTGGGTCAATGGGTTGAGAAGGTCGCTTATTGCTTGCCTTTTCTTCCTCTCAATCTTCCCACATCTCATGTGTTGTTGTGAAGGATGCAAGTAAAAGCAACCCAATCCATCCCTTCCTTATCTTAACATGATCCTCATTTCTGATTTCTTCCATTCCTTATTCCTTCTCTTCCTCGCGCCGTCTTAATTGCTTCATCCCTCTCTTTTAACATTGACAAGGGCAGCAACAAGAAGACATTCCAAATGTGAGTTAAACTCCTAGTACTTCTTGAGATTATGAAAATATAACTTATCACGTTAAGCTAGATAATGTTGAGTAGTGGAAGTGTGATTACTACTTATTTGTGTTTCGTACGTGTGTACAATTTTATTATTTGCATCCATGTGATTGCTATGAACCTCTACTTGTCGACATGGTTGCAAGCATTTTTTTTATCCTTAACTCGCTTGATATATCGTTGACGAGTGTGTGCATGCATTGGATGCAGTATATTCAGATTGCTGTCAGCTACACTTAGCACAGAGATTTTGATGTTGAGAAATGAATGTGATTATTTATGCAAGCTAGTTTTATTAGTTGGGTTCCGCATGGACCCTAACTTTTTTTGTTATAGAAATCATATTACTATTTTCCTAACTGCTATTCCCAATTGACTCCTTTTGCTCTCGACTGTAAATTTTCTTGATGCAATTGTTCCAGATGTTAGAGTTAGCAACTTCATATTTTGATATTGTGTGTCTGTGGAGATTTAGTTGTAAAATAGAATGGAAAGAAATATAAGTACTTGAACTTATTAACAAGTGCAACATTTTCTTTACCTCATCAATATTGTATACTATACCAAGGTAAAGTTGCCATTTTTTCCAACATTGCACCTCTTTAAAAGTTGGTACAAAGTTTACAATTCACATGTATATGGGAATCAAATTTTTATCGCGTATTAAGTGTATCTTTGGATTGGATCAGAAAAAATTAGAGACGGAAAGGATCAAAGTAATTAAGGTTTTATTAGTAAAAAAAATTGCATATCCCTTCTCCTGTCAAAAATTTAAGTTGTGCCAATCCTTCAATGAAAAGCCAAGAAGAAAAGGAGTGTCAACAAGTAAGAAAAAACAATGCTTTATCAGCAGCAGCAAGGACAATAGGGTAAAAAAAATTACGTCGAGGGAAAAAAAGGGACATGAATGTTCCTATTTGTTTAGGGGAAAGTTTACAGTATAGAGGACAAAAAATTGAGCGGTTTGAATTTTGCAAACCAATTTCTATATTTTTCTGCAGGTTGATTTGGGCGAAAATTAAATATAAGAAAATGGAAGCTGCAGTTCCCATCTTTTCTCTACCCATATTTTCTACAGCAAAGGAGAAAATCAGTGTCTCTCAGAAAATTCCGTCTCTTGTATCTAAATAGATATAGAATTAAAAGAGCTTCTAAACAAAAGAGTAATTTACATCCTTATTCCCTCTCATTTTTCTCTCCATTCGTGTCCAAAAACACCCCCTAGCTAGAGCGTGAAAATAGGAAGGTGCCTTATTAGAATTTATTCAAACAATTACTATACTATGCGCTAAAAATATATAGGATACAAAAAAGAAAGGTCGGTCCGATGCAAATCATCTAATAAAAAAGATGTCAGGCTACAGTTGATGTTGTATGAGTGGGTGGCAGGAACAAGATTGCCTGATTATTGGATTTCATAACTGTGACAGTTACGCTTGTTCTAACCAACAAATAGGTGAATTACAAGTGAGATATAAAATTACTAGCGGCCACTAGTCAATCTACTATTAGTTTTTCTTCTCCTGTTACAGATTATTAGGTTATAAAATTATGGGGACTGAATCAATACATGCAACCTGGAGAATAGCAACCCAATCACATAAAACGGAGAACATCCCAAAGCATTTTGGAAAAGTGAACAGTGGTAAATAGAAAAGACATGATCAACCTATTAAACTAATAGCCATAGATGAACTTTAATTTGTTAGCTGAAATAACTTACCAGCAACGTGAGTGCACAAAGACCTCAATTGTTGACCATTCAGCTCTTCCTTTTCCCTTTCAGGTCTGATTGCCGATAGCCATCCCCGTAGTAGAGCTGCAGACGACCGTCAAAGCCTTCTGGGAAATGGTTCTCTGCATTGGTAGGAGCAGCAACCGGACCTGCGGCAGAGCCAACAAAGAACTGGAGGTTTGATCCGTCAACTGTAGACGAAAGCCTCTGCAGATAATTGTGACTGTGGTTGTGATGATGAGGCAACTGAGCTGGTGAATTGGACTGAAGGGTCCCCCTATTGAAACCCACAAAACCAGAGGAGGCAATTGAAAAGTTGAGGTTGTAGTCCCCTGTCGCTGCCACCGCCGAGGCAGGGAAGAATTGGTCCTGCAAGAAAGCGAAATGCTGCATCTCTTGATGGTCACCAGTGGAGACAATGTTAGAAGGAAGCATTCCCAGAGAAGAATTGTTTCCCAAGTGAGGTTGATTGGAAAACCCTGATGGCAGCTGGTGACTCTTCTGAGACTGGGGGAAGAGAGCAGCTTGGCCGAAGTAATCCGCCGTTGAGATTTGCTTGTGAATGCAGGCATGGCTAGAATTCTCGCCACCTGCGGCGGCAGCAGTTGCATTGTTATCGGCCCCATTGCTGCTGCCACCGCCTGTTAGAAGCTCAGTAAAAGAGGTCTGAGCATTCAGGTTCTGATGAGGGGAAACATCAATGCGTCCGCTGTCATCTATGTCTTTCTCTCTGTCCTTAGCGGCTCGCCCTTGCGCTCGCTCTCTAGCCATGATGCGGCTCTCGGAGCGCGAGAGTGACAAGACAGAGCCTTTGCTGGTGTCCGAGGTACTGCTGCACCCGGATTTGGTGGAGGGATGCTGCTGCTGGTGGTGGCTATGGTTGTAGCTCGACTCAACGTCTGGTTTTGTCTTCATGGCGTCTTCCTCCATAGGAAAAGCCAGCCTGGGGAAACCGTCGAGGGGAGGCAGCTCATCTATAGCAGCCGACGCTGCCTTAATCAACCATTCGATAGCCTTGCTCGGCTGATCGTAACCTAGGCGGTCCTGGAGGTCATAAAACTGGATCGCAGTAGATACGGAGAGGCGTACTCTCCGGTCTCGGAGGCCCTTCGCCGTGTAGACTTTGCTGTGCCGATCTTTTCCTCCTGAAGCGCCGGAAACCCGAAAGATCCTCGAAGATGGGTGGTTGTGCCAGGGGGCGATGAGGGCAGTCACTCCACCCTTCTTCTCGCCTTCCTCCTCGTCGTCGTCCTGGAGCTCCTTTCGCCCCACAGCCACCCTGGTCCGCTTGCAGCCTTGGTTATTCCCCTCCAATGTCATCCCGTTCTCGTGCCTCTCCTGGGCCCAAGATCGGTCTTAACACCTCCCGACCTCTCCTTTCTTATCTCAACCACCTGATCTCCTTCCTTGAAAACGGCGACTGTGAATGGAGCTGTGTCAGCTCTGGGGCACAGGGTTTCTGAGAGTGCGCAGAAGGTCGTCCTTTCGCATTGATGACGAGTTCACAGTGGCAGTAATACTTTGTGCGGAAAAGAAACAAGAGTAAGAAGGCTAGACCTTTGGACGCTGAAGATCGAACTGTAGCCAGCAATCAGCTGCTCGTCTTGCTCCTCTTTCTTCCTTGTGATCGCGGTCGCCAGGCAGCCAGCAATCAGGGCTGCCGTCTGCAACACAGCAGCAGCACTGGCTGCAACAAGCGCAGTATGAATTCTGAGAACGAAGACATAAAAAAGACGAACAAAAGGCAGCAGCAACCTTTAATCCTAGCAGAAACTTTAGAACCAAAACCAAACAATACCCAAAATACAGCAAAAAGAGCAACCAAGCAAAGGAAAGCTAATGACGAGAAACAAAAACAAATGCTCACTTAGCCAATGGACCCTGGTTGTTGAAATCTCAGAAAACTCTTCAATCAAACCTCAAAATTTAGCCTTCCCACCAAGAAACGCACCCAAGCCCCCCCAGATCTACCCACTCAACGCCGGGAATCATGAAATTCCGTTCTCAAATTCACTCCTCAACAGTTTGGAAGCTTCCGTCATCAGATCGACCTGCATTCCTCCGGAAAGCTCCTCCTACGAATGGCACTTTCCACTTCCTCAGAACAAGACCGCTACACCCGTTTCAGACAGAAATCCTCCATTCCCGCACCTCGATCTCCTCCTCTCTCCTCTGCAATCGCGTCGGCGTGCAAGAAGAGCGCCAGCGACTCGGCAAAGCGAATAGCGAGAATCTAGAGCCCGCAACGTAGGAGCCGTGGGGAACCGGCCTAATCTCCTCGCTGAATCTTGTTTAATCCGCTCGAGAAAGGATACGAGGGACGGAAAGCGATTGGCGAGGCCTCGCGTACCGAAAACCTAGGCGTCCGCGCTCCAGCAATGACCGAGCTTATCGGGAAAGACAGCGGCGCCGTTTCTCCTCTCCGGCAATTTATACATCGGCAGGCCGGATCCTCTGGACGCTCTCTCTTCGTACTCCGCAGCCCGCCCTCTCCCGGACACCAACCACCCTATCATCCACTCCACTTCCTCCACGCCATCGAGCCTCCAACTCCTTTCGTTCTCATTGGGCCACGTCGCTACCTCGCTGTCTCACGCACCTAGAAATCCCTCTGTCCCTGCGTCTCGGCCCATCCACGCTTACCTGCCTCGTCGAACGGGCCCACAGTTTCATCCACTCTTGATAAAGGTACACGACGGATAATATTAACAAAAGGCAATTAAATTTTACATGAAAAGACAATTAATTAACTATGAAGATTAAACACTGTAATTAGTTTAAGAATGTGGTGATAATGACGCTTGCCACGTGTCTCATTTAATATATGGTTAAATATAAGATGAAGTAATTATTTAACTTGATTAGTTCTAATGTGGGAGTCAAGTTAAATGAATTGAAGTGATAACTTCATGGTTTTAATAAATTAATGTGTTGTTAAACTAATCCTAAACAAGAATTCAAAGCAAGGCAAGAATTAATGTGTTATAATTAATTGAGGTATTAGTCTTCTTGATTATTCGAATAAATTCAAAGCATGCTTATATACATTCCAAACCTTTTAAAAAATATTTATTTCATTTTAAATTTTAATTATTTTATTACTCTTTTAAATATTTTATTGTTTTTATTTTTTTTAATAAAAATGAAAAGAATGCCCTTTTATTAAAATAATAAAAGAGGTGTCACTTTTTAAATTATTATAAAAAAAATACATTTCACCTCATCAACTCCCTTTTAAAAAATATATATGTTTAAGTCTGGAATCGGAGGCAAAATCTCCTAGATCACTTTTTAAATATATGATCACTTATCCATCATCGGAGGTTTTCGGGCGGCCTCCAGCTACTCGCTCCGAATAAAAACTATAATTTGATGGAGACGGTGAACTTAGGAAGGGATCGTAATAATTTACGGTCGGATCGCGACCACGATCCGACCATAAATATGAATAACACATCCCTTAGATCATAAAAAAAATGGTCCAAAAAATCTATGCTCTTGAAATTGAGGGATGAATTAACTCCCACAAAACGTCGTATAATAATTTGATGAATTATCGGATTTGGACATGTGTCTTCGTTCGAATCAGCCGCCAATGAGTAGCTCGACTCATTCCCCTTGAATTTTGCTCAACTAAGACATATAAGACATGCTCAATTAGATCAAATTTTGACCCAGACCCTCATCAACGTTATTAAACTTGTCAAGTTCGTCGGATCATTCAGAATTTAAATTCGAGCAGGTAGCTATGTGACGTCTTTTTTTAAAATAAATAAATAAATAAATGAATGAACGTTTCTTTAATGGTTTTAATAATAATATAAAAGGACGGTCCTTTTAATCTTTTTTGCCTTGTTCTTTATTGACGGTAGTTTCGTAACAAAGGGAACATTGTTGGTGTCCCCTTGCTGCTCACTAAAGCAAAGTGTAACGGTGGAAGACAGATACACGGCAGATCTATCTAGCTAGCTACAGTAGAGCCATATCCCATAATTGCTTGCAGATGACTGCTCTGCTGCTCTGCGTGCCTTCTCTTAGAGTGCTAAATGCACTGCGAGTACTGCAAGCAAGGAATAGGACACATACACATGGCTGCTGTGCCTGTGAGGAGGAGGTGGAGAGATGAGGGAGGAGACAAGCTATGGCCTATGGCGATCGAGAGACCTGCAGCTGCTTGGCCTTTTGCAATTTGCATGGCCCTCCCTTGTCCCTGTCCTGATGCCCCTTTGGACCTCTGATGGTGGTCGTCGTGGTGTGCCAAAGGACTGCTTGCATGTTTGCCACAGTGCTGCGCATGGTTTTTGTTACAACATTTTTAGGTTACTAATTTGTCTCCAGAGAATGGCTGGCGAGTGAGCTGGGAAGTGAGCTGGATAGGGCTATCAACTTGATGACATGTTTGGCAGCACTTGTAAATGTGTTTTGAGTTTTTTTTTAATTTTTTTTTTTATATAACTGGGTATCAAATTCTTACAACTTTCTTTAACTTGCATGAATGGATGATCCGACTCTATATTCCGTCTATCAAATAAATTCAAAAAAAATATCCTACCTCTCTTACCACCGCATCAAGTCATGAGTGGCAATTGTGCTTTAAGTGGAGATATAAACTAGGAGAAAGAATAAGTCTAGTTGATACTTCTCGTTAGTATAATTAGAATTGTTAAGATTTATATTCTTCAAACTGTAATTCAATCAAGCAAATCTTTTTTACATTTTTAAAATTTATTTGACTAATTAATAAACTTGATTTTTAAAGGTTGTTTGCTCATTTTAAGAATTTCTTTATATCAGAGTTTTATTAATTAATATTAATGAGCTAAACTTGTTCCAGTATAATTTTGAGTTTAAGTGGATGTGATCATCCAATAATTGAAATAAATTTGAATTCAAAAATTATTTTTCAAGAGGATGAGAGATGGCACACCATGTGTCACATTATATCTTACTATTTTATTAAAACTCTTCCCCCTTGATCCGGTTGTGTAAGGGGCAGAAAAGGAGATAGGAGAAAGTAGAGGGGCATTTAGGTCTTTTAGGGGGAAGCTAGGGTTTTGAAAGGAAAAAAAAAAGGCTCGGGTTTGAGAGGAGGGGAGAGGCGGCGGTAGAGAAAGAGGGAGAGGCGGCGGCGGCTCGGGTTCGAAGAGGAAAGGGGGTTTCCGCCGCCAGAGAGAGAGAGAGAGAAAGAGGAGGAGCGTTCCTCTATCACCGCCACCCGCAGTCAGCACTGCCTCCGGCCTCCTCGCCGGCAGCCTCCGCGCGCACAGCAGCCCTCCTCGCCGGCAGCCTCCGCGTGCACAGCAGCCTTCCTCGCCGGCAGCCACCACGCGCACAGCAGATCCTCGCCGGTAGCCTCCGCGCGCACAGCAGCCCTCTCGCCGGCAGCCTCCGCGCGCACAGCAACCTTCCCCCGCGGCCACAGCCGCCGCCGGCAGCCACTGCTGCCTTCCCCCGCGTCCATAGCCGCCACCGGCAGCCAACGCTGCCTTTTCCCGCGGCCACAGTCGCCGCCGACAGCCGCATCTTCCCCATCTCGCATCTACTGCCGCTGTCTTTAGTGGATATCGTCACCTTCCAGATAGCCGCAGCTCGATACTATTTGGGTTATTCCGGCCATCGCGCCGAGGTTGGGTTCGGCCATCGAGCCGAGGTTGTTCCGGCCATTGAGTCGTTGGGTTTCACTCTGTGCATCTCTTATGATTACGAGCTATCTGTGTTATCCGGCCTGCGTGCTGCGTATCGGCCTACGAGCCATTATGTCTCGGCCTACATGTCGCTTTTCGGATCCGGGACCACGACGACTTGATCATTAGCTCGACCAGCTCATCCATCCATCCGAGGGCGCCCCCCTGGGCCAGGGTACGTTCTCGTACCTTTTCTGCATTATGCGGTTATTTGTGGGATTCGCCTCGAGCACCGAGGTACCAGAGACCGGGGGAACCCGGTCGCTGGATACAGGTACAGTTGACCGGAGGAGGACTTCTGACGATCTGGTCAACGTAGAGGACAGATCATCGACCGGGTCATGGGGATGCGGTCAACCTTCCAGACACGTCACACCGGCAGGTTCGTTTTCTCAGCTTCCAGACAGGATCAAAATGGCGCCGTCTGTGGGAACGCGCCTGATCTGGAACGTGAAGATGGATGACGCCGGATAGTTCTGCCATCCTCATGATCACGGTCAGTTTTTCTGGTATTTATCCTGTCAGTTATATGATCTGTATTAGTCCCGAAGGCCCCCGAGCCGTTCGGCCGGGAGGTTTATATCCGAGCCACAGGCTCGAAGGCGAAGACCCCCGAGCCGAGCGTCCGGGAGGTTTATATCCGAGCCACAGGCTCGAAGACGAAGGCCCCCGTGCCGATCGGCCGGGAGGTTTATATCCGAGCCACGGGCTCGAAGCCGAAGGCCCCCGAGCCGTTCGGCCGGGAGGTTTATATCCGAGCCACAGGCTCAAACACGAAGACCCCGAGCCGTTCGGCCGGGCTGCATACTATTATGGCAGGATGGGAAACCAAAACCCTGCGCTGTTCAGGATGATAGAGGGAGGTTATTGCCTAGGAGCGAATGCCTGAGCCGCTCGGCCAGGTACATTATAGCCGAGACTACCTCGGGGAGGATTATATGCGAGCCAAGCGCTCGATGTGAAGGCCCGAGCCGTTCGGCCGGGTATATGGTATCCGAGCCCAGCGCTCGATGTGAAGGCCCGAGCCGTTCGGCCGGGTATGCCGGTCGGCCGGGTATATGGTATCCGAGCCCGGCGCTCGATGTGAGCCGTGCGGCCGGGTATATGGTATCCGAGACCAGCGCTCGATGTGGAGCCGTTCGGTCGGGTATATGGTATCCGAGCCCGGCGCTCGATGTGAGCCGTTCGGTCGGGTATATGGTATTCGAGCCCGATGTGAAGGCCCGAGCCGCCGGTATATGGTATCCGAGCCCGCCGATGTGAAGGCCCGAGCTGCCATATGGTATCCGAGCCCGGCCGATGTGAAGGCCCGAGATATGGTATCGAGCCGGCCGATGTGAAGGCCCGAGCTGCTCGGTATATGGTATCCGAGCCCGGCGCTCGATGGCCCGAGCCGCTCGGCCGGGTATATGGTATCCGAGCCCGGCGCTCGATGGCCGTTCGGTCGGGTATATGGTATCCGAGCCCGGCGCTCGATGTGAAGGCCCGAGCCGCTCGGTATATGGTATCCGAGCCCGGCGCTCGATGTGAAGGCCCGAGCCGTTCGGCCGGGTATATGGTATCCGAGCCCGGCGCTCGATGTGAAGGCCCGAGCGGCCGGGTATATGGTATCCGAGCCCGGCGCTCGATGTGAAGGCCCGAGCCGTTCGGCAGGGTATCCGAGCCCAGCGCTCGATGTGAAGGCCCGAGCCGCTCGGTATATGGTATCCGAGACCGGCCGATGTGAAGGCCCGAGCTTCGGTAGATATGGTATCCGAGCCCGGCCGATGTGAAGGCCCGAGCTGCAGATATGGTATTCGAGCCGGCCGATGTGAAGGCCCGAGCTGCTCGGGTATATGGTATCCGAGCCCGGCGCTCGATGTGAAGGCCCGAGCCGTTCGGCAGGGTATCCAGCGCTCGATGTGAAGGCCCGAGCCGTTCGGTCGGGTATATGGTATTCGAGCCCGGCGCTCGATGTGAAGGCCCGAGCCGTGCGGCCGGGTAGAGCCCAGCGCCCGATGTGAAGGCCCGAGCCGCTCGGCCGGGTATATGGTATTCGAGCCCGTTCGGCCGGGCAGCCGGGTATATGGTATCCGAGCCCGGCGCTCGATGTGAAGGCCCGAGCGGCCGGGTATATGGTATCCGAGACCAGCGCCCGATGCCGTTCGGTCGGGTATATGGTATCCGAGCCCGGCGCTCGATGTGAAGGCCCGAGCTGTGTATATGGTATCCGAGCCCAGCGCTCGATGTGAAGGCCCGAGCCGTTCGGCCGGGTATATGGTATTCGAGCCCAGCGCTCGATGTGAAGGCCCGAGCCGTTCGGCCGGGTATATGGTATTCGAGCCCAGCGCTCGATGTGAAGGCCCGAGCCGTTCGGCCGGGTATATAGTCTCACTTGAAGACCGACGAGCACCGTCGTTAAAAATCGAGAGCCGCGCCGACCGGCTATAAATATCCGCGCCGACGAGCACCGTCGTTAAAAATCGAGAGCCGCGCCGACCGGCTATAAATATCCGCGCCGACGAGCACCGTCGTTAAAAATCGAGAGCCGCGCCGACCGGCTATAAATATCCGCGCCGACGAGCACCGTCGTTAAAAATCGAAAGTCGGACCGGCGACTATAAACCTCCCGGGCGACCGACCAAGAGTCGGGACGCAGTCGGGCCGGCGACTATAAACCTCCCGGGCTGAAGACCTCTGCACGGACCAGCATATCATATATTCTCTCCCCTGTTCGGGGTCGAGTTATCACCGAAGGCCCCCTAGCTGGTCGGCCGAGAGGTTTATATCCGAGCCACAGGCTCGAAGAGGTTTATATTCGTGCCACAGGCTCGAAGAGGTTTATATTCGAGCCACAGGCTCGAAGAGGTTTATATCCGAGCCACAGGCTCGAAGCCGAAGGCCCCCGAGCCGTTCGGCCGGGAGGACCAGTATATCGGACCAGTATATCATACATCTATCTCCCCCGTTTGGGTCGAGTAGCCATCGCGACCCAGCATCTATTTGACCGATCGACGTCACCACGGTCGCACGAGCAGTCCTCGCGGCCCAGCATCTATTTGACCGATCGACGTCACCACGGTCGCACGAGCAGTCCTCGCGGCCCAGCATCTATTTGACCGATCGACGTCACCACGGTCGCACGAGCAGTCCTCGCGGCCCAGCATCTATTTGACCGATCGACGTCACCACGGTCGCACGAGCAGTCCTCGCGACCCAGCATCTATTTGATCGATCGACGTCACCACGGTCGCACGCCCAGCATCTATACATCCGATCGGCAGCATTACGACCGTTCGGGGTCGATCAGTCCTCACGGCCCAGCATCTATTTGACCGATCGACGTCACCACGATTGCACGAGCAGTCCTCGCGGCCCAACATCTATTTGACCGATCGACGTCACCACGGTCGCACGAGCGGCATCGTCCGCCCAGTATCTATCCATCCGATCGACAGCACTTCGATCGTCCGGTCGGTATTTTCGCGGCTGCGCACTTGGCATTGGTCCAGTTTCCGACTTAGTTTGCTCGGTATCGTAACCATCTCCTGCGACACCATTATTATCGCGACCGCTCGAGGGATATTATATTATTGGTTCAGCGTTTTGGCTTTGACATCGAGAGTGGTTCA